>NW_015666532.1:605337-682468 GCF_001515625.1 Sinocyclocheilus rhinocerous
CTGTGTTATGATTTTGAAACGTGCAGTGCTCATGTTTATTCAACGAAGTCAAACGGCACAAATAAATCAATGTATGGGAAACACTGGTAATGTATATCGAAATATCGGAAATGTGTTTAAAAATCATATCACCGTTATTGAAAAAAATTATATCGCGATACATATTGATATTGAATTATTGTCCAGCCCTAAGCTGTCGTTGTTTTTTTGTCTGGCAATGGCAGCGGGTATGTGATAAAATTTCAAATTGGAGCGTCTACTCCATCGATTCTGACACTCAAAGATAACATTTTAAGCTCCTTATGTAGCCGACTCTGGTTTGTATTGGCCGCCTCCAGTTAGTTATTCCTTTGTTTTGCCTCCAGCTAATGATGTGACCTAATTGTGACGTCGGCACTATTCAGGGTCTATTCAGTGAAAAAGGCGGTCGTTCTTTGTTTTTGGTCTTTGTAGGGAGGTCTTCATATGACAGGTGACTGGATGCAATGGGTTGAAATTCCAAATGACTCTAAAGTGATCCAGTATGCCAAGCTGCCTTGCATTGCTAATTGCAGTCCAGTGTCATCTCTAGTGCCACCTATGCTTGCACCTGAAATGTCTTCCATCCCTGTGCCAGACACAGATGTCAGAATTCTCTTCAGACTGCAGTGGTTCATTCTGGTCCTGCCAATCTAACCCTGCTGTCTGTTTCTTAACAACATGGACTAGAAGTTCTGGCAGTAAGCCCTGTTTGAGCAGGCGCCTGTCAAAATCTTTCACGCTCCAGAAATGTGCATAGTGTGCATTAGCTGCCATGGAGAATGCCCTAAAGTGAAAAACTAATGGACAGCTAATGGTCATGTGCTACATAAACCTTAATGGTGCAGATTTGTTTACGTCAGCACAATGAATCAGACTGACATTATCTAATTTTTCATGAGCTCATTTTGTCAATATTATGCCATTAGGGACCATGATATAACAGTTATATACTTTTACTCAGCAAGAATGCATTACATTGAACAAAAGTTATAGTAAAGACATTTATAATGTTACAAAATATTTATATTTCAAATAAATGCTGTTCTTTTGAACTTTCTATTCATCAATAAAATTCAGAAAAAAAATGTATCACGGTTTCTACAAAAATGAGCAGCATATTAGAATGATTTCTGAAGGATCATGTGACACTGAAGACTGGAGTAATGACCGCTGAAAATTCATCTTTGCAATCACATGAATAAATTACAATTTAAAATAGATTTAAATAGAAAAACATTATTTTAAAATAATTCTAATAAAATGTGACAATATTACTGCATAGTATTTGCAAGATGTTTATGATGTTAGCTGCTGTTGAAGTGAACTCCTCAAAAAAAGAAATCTCTAAGCCCTATGACCTGTTTTGACAGTCAAAGGCATTGAGAGAGCGATGGCTGTTGGACGGAGCGCCATCCAGTGGAGAGGACGAGGCACAGAAACAACTACAAGAGGATGAAGCCAAGACCAAACTACTGGAGCAGACCATCCTCCGGTTAAGACCAGTCATTCAGTCATTTTATACCTTCCTTAGTCCCAGACAAAATTCTAGCAAACATTGCTCATGTTCACTTACCTTTTTTCATTAACAGACTAGAACAGGAGATTGATGAGCTTGAGAGTGGCGTGCCTTTGAATAAAGGAGAAAATGTAAGCTATGAACTTTGCTCAGTCTGATTTTTAAGTATATTGTGCATGTCTGTTTAGTTTAGTGAAGGTTTTAATGCCAATAATAATAATAATGAATTTCTGTCATATGTCTTCTCTACTAGTCACCTGATGGCCCAGTGAAGGGTGAGTGTGAGAATATGCTGTATATTTTAATATTTGAGTTCTCCATCATCTCTGTTTTCACAAGCTATATAAATATAACAAAAAGGATTGACTTGTTATCAGTTTGTTTGCAGTTATGGTCTCTGTGTAATTTCACTGTTGTCATGTGAAAGAGCCAACGTTGGTATAAACAGTAGTGCAAGTTAAATGAGTCTCTTTCTCTGTCCCCAGCAGTTGAGAATGGCATACAGCAGCCCAGCCCTAACGCAGATCAAAATAGCAAGAAACAGATCACAGGCATCGAGGCCAAACTGCAGTGCACCAACCCTGATGTAGCCATTGAGAATGCCAGCGCAGATCATCCCGTCACCATGGTGTTCATGGGCTACAAGAATGTAGAGGATGAGGATGAGGCTGAGACCAAGAAGGCACTGGGCATAGAGGAGACAGTGAAAGCTGAATTTGTGGTCATTGAGGACGGCGAGAGCAAAGGCGGAAACGAAGGGGCCAAAGAGGACCAGGCCCCACCTAACGGCAGCGCCTCCAGTCCTGACAAATCTCAGGACGAGGCCAAGAAGGAGGAATCGAAAGAAGAAGGTAATTCAAAAGAAAAGCAGCCTTGCAAGTGCTGCACAGTCATGTGAGGGCAACCGCTCACCCTGAAGTTTAGACTCTGACGGAAAACTGACCCTCGACCATAACACAACAATGAATAAGTATACCCTGTATACTTATAATCAACTTTTGTTGTCTAGTATGTATTCCCTTTTTTTTTTCTATTAATATTTTTCTATATTTCTGTCTTGACATTTATATATCTTATATATACATATATTTTCATTATGTAATCTTATGAAGTCCAGTATTTTGCTTGTTGAAGAACAGAAAAATGAGGACCACAACAGACTCAACATGGTTAAAAGAACATTTTTGTGGCCCTCATCCTTATTTTGTTTTAAGAAAAATAAGATGAACATCTCAATATATATGAAATAGCTATTTATCTCCCGTATACATTAGTGTTTCTAAGATATTACTTTATAACAGAAGAAATGGCTATATTGATATTACAATATTATGCTTTTAATATATATTTTGAGCCTTTTGTTTTGTTTATTTTATTTTTTTTGTTGCCAAATCATCTCAGACCACTGTGAACACTGGTACATGGAGTGTCGTCTTTGTCCACAATCATACATTCTGCTTTACACCTCGTAGTAGGCCAATATGTTTGTAAATATGATGCAATTATGCTATGATAGTATACATGTAATCATGTTTTTATTAAAATAGGTTGCTGTGATTACCCCAGATCCCAGTCATAACCACAGCAGATATCTGTTTGAACAGTAAATCACTTTTTACAAGATACCTATTTAAAACCCCTTTTAAATCTCTTTTCTACATGAATGATAACATTGTTAGATATAACCGTAATCAATATTAATTTCTGAAAATTTAGTAACATTGCAATGCCTCATATTACACGTAGCTCATATTATTAAAAAACATTCTTACAGTATGCAAAATATATCTTTATATCATTTGAAAAAAAAAAAGGAATTGTGTGAAATTGAGGGGTTTTGGTGTTAAATGGGTTGCTGTAAGTTGGTATGCCCTCAATTAAACGAGTCCAATATCCATGTTTCAATGTTCACGCAGTTCATTCACAATGATGAATCATTCATTAGTGTTAGTTCAAGATAAACAGTCTGGGGTCTAAAACATGTTTCTTATTCCGAGACCACAGCTTTGTAAGTGTAGTTTTGCCGTCTTTCTGATATTTCAGTTTAATGAATTATTTCATTTTGTGTAAGACAGTATGTGTTGTGGATATCAAATAATGTCATGAGTTATCGGTGCTTTATTGGTATGGCCAATGCCTGTTATGGTCCAAGTGTTTAAATCAGGAACAATGACAATAAACAAAAAATGTTTGTTTACAGTAATGCATTGGTAATTCTTTGGTAATTACATTTTTACTCACCTGCAGTCAACAAAGTCTGACACCGTTACAAATGGCAGTCATTTGGAAAATGAATTGTTTTCATTTCCCTAGTGACAAAATTTTAGCATTCTGCATGTTTGATGATGATATTGTCTATTCTAGAGATAAACAGTCTGGGGTCTAAAACATGTTTCTCATTCCGAGACCACAGCTTTGTAAGTGTAGTTTTGCCGTCTTTCTGATATTTCAATTTAATGAATTATTTCATTTTGTGTAAGACAGTATGTGTTGTGGATATCAAATAATGTCATGAGTTATCGGTGCTTTATTGGTATGGCCAATGCCTGTTATGGTCCAAGTGTTTAAATCAGGAACAATGACAATAAACAAAAAATGTTTGTTTACAGTAATGCATTGGTAATTCTTTGGTAATTACATTTTTACTCACCTGCAGTCAACAAAGTCTGACACCGTTACAAATGGCAGTCATTTGGAAAATGAATTGTTTTCATTTCCCTAGTGACAAAATTTTAGCATTCTGCATGTTTGATGATGATATTGTCTATTCTAGAGAAAGAGCTTCTGTGAACTCATTTAGTTCAAATATTTACTCTGCTATTACTGTTATTGTTTCAGGTGTAATAACTTCAAAATCGATATCAAATTTGATTCATGATTGCAGAGTAGTCAACAGACAGATATCCTGTCAAAAAAAACAAATTTTAACGGGACCCATGTGAGCCTCAAAAAACTTTCTAGTGTATGAAGGTTGCCATCTGCAGGCTGAAATCTAATTTGGTTACCTTTAAGCAGCAGTTTGTAGGCTAAAGTGATGCTACTCTCTACTACTGTCATGTTATATTCAGAACTGGTGTCAGGGGGAACAACCGGAACGTTGTCCTGGGCCCTGTGATGAGTGGGACCCATTATGGTCCTCTACGGTATAGGCTACTGGCTTACTGGGCCTGAAGAAGGGGAGGCCCACCCATTAAACCTTTTCCCAGGCACATACATTTGAGTGACAATGCTGATTATATTAGCATTCCACAAAGATGGTAGATAAATCACTCAAAGATTTTGACCTGAATACATAGGTAGTAACAATATGATGAATTTAGGTAAATTAGGCTATCTTTTGTCATTCATCTCAATGACAAAATGGTGTATGTTAAAGTGACAGCTCACCCAAAAATAAAAATTCTATCATTTACTCATCCTGTGTTGTTCCAAATCAAGTGTTGTACACTTTCTAAGCTTTATTTCTTCTGTGAAAACACAAAGGTTTTTTTTTTTGTAGAATGTTGCGCTGGATAAGCACTGATATACTTCTCAGAGTATCTCCTGTGTTACTCAGAAGGACAATTTTAATTTTGGGGTGAAATCCCTTTAATTCACACTAATCCATATTGTAAAACAATTCAATGTGCTAGAAGTGGTTAATGCTGATCAATTAATTTGCTCAGTGTCTTTAGGTTTTCTAGAGTCATTTAAATTTTAGACTTAATAACAGCTGATTTATGCCTTTTCCACCCAAATCTCTATTTTCTTCAGATATCATTATAATCTTACTTAATTTAAATTTTACTTATTAGCAAATTAAATATCTTAGCAATGCGTCATGTGAAACTGTTTTTCTCTTTGACTGAACAGCCTCGTCCTTGCCGTTGCTGATAATAGGTTCAAGCACAGTTCACTCCTCCACTTCATTTCTCATGGTGGCAACCGGGAAAAGTTTTCGCTAACTTTTTTCTACCGCCTTTCCAGAGTGACAGCCCTTCTATCCAATCCTGTTGTCGAAGAACTTTTGAGGTCCCTCCCACACTTGGCGCTCCGGGGTCGATTGACTAATCAGAAAGCGCCAATCCCCCCTCCGCCATTTTGTAAGGATATAAGAAATACTAGCAGGTCTACCTCCCGTCTACGACAACCTGTAGTTTTGTGTAGTGCCATGGACGGGTAAGTTGAAAACACCCTTATTCCAAGTGTGATACCCCTTAAACACGTTTTTGTCTTTGGATATTTTTTACATAGCTGTGACTTAATACGTTATGCACGTTTAAACTGGGTTAAATTATATAAATTGAAGAGGAAATGGTGATTTTTCACTCGTCTCAGCCGCTCTTCATGTCTCCCGTGCCGGAAGAGACCAAAAGTTGGACCAAACTGACCAGCAACCTGTTGCAAGTCGTGTAGTTGAGACAGCTTCATGAAACACAAGCGAACTAGAGCTACGGGATTTTTTAAAACCGCACTCGCAAGCAAAAAGGATCAAACGAGGCTTGTAACGTGCAGAAGCGATAGAACTGCCAGTATTTCGCAAGCAACGTGTCTCCGTTTCCGCATTGTTGTTGGGTGGCTAGCTAATTACCTGCTAGCTTGCTAAACCGACGCCAGTTCAACTTTATTCTAGTTTTACTCGTTTGTATTGTCGATGCATGTTAAATACTTTCAATCATTACTAACGTTAAGTACGTTTGAGAAACGTACGAAAGTCCGATTACAGTAACTGTTTTACATAATGACGCGGAGAAGATGTCACCCGTGGTTCAGAAATAATATTTTTAAAAGGTTTTGAAATAAATAAAACTTTTGAATAGTAACGTTTTATTTACGTGCAAGTAGGTAAGTATAATCAGAAAAAAATTTAGAATTATAAGCATGTACATGCTTGTGCTGATTATAAAAGGTAACGTTACGTTATATTCACAGGGGATATTTTGCCTAAAATGTCAATTGTCATGTTACTCACCATGTTTCAAACCTTTATGAATGCATTTCTTTATTAAAATAGAAATAGACCTGCCATTGAGCCTAACATCTCCTTTTGTATTCAGTGGCAGTTAGAAAAACGTACAGGTTTAAAATATTATGAAAAAAAATCCTTTTTTTTTCTTTTTTCTTCTGCAGCCGTTTAGACACTGATCTGTATCCTCTGGGATCCAGTTACGTCACTGAAATAGAGTAAGTTTTGCATTTCTATAAATATGCACTGGTTGTACTGCATTGTCACCTAAATTGACCTAAACTGAAGAATTCAAGATATGTTTCCAAGAAAAGTGTGAAAAAGACTGATACCGTTGATTGGCAGAAAGAGTGGCTTAACAGGCCTGCTTTGTTTTACTGTTTTACACAAGGTATCAGGGTGCAGCCTTAAAATGCAACTCTTGTTTTGTACAACAGCCGTCTGTTGTTCCTCCTGGGACCATATTCTGTTTGTGAATATAAATCTAATATATAATATAAATCTACATTAGTACATGACAATTTTGTATCAATAAGTGCACCTATTGGTCTTAAGTCCTGTTCAAAATCTTTGAAGGATGGCAAGTCGCTGTATCAAATTCTATCTGGCAGTGCTGTCTGCACTCACATTGCTAGTCGCTGCATTGTTGCTGATTATCAGCATAGAGTTGAACAAATATCATTAGTTTTCAGTGAGAGTTGCTGATTTTGTTAGTGATGCACAGTGATTTGGTGACCTCCAGTGATTTTGGTCATTTTTAGTATGCATGCGAAGTCAGCATAAAATGAAAATTCACTTTTTTTTTTTTAAATCTCAATTTATTAAAATCGTAAGTTAGTTTTTCGATGAAATTACAAACTTCTCCAGTTATTTACTGCATTTAAACCTATTGTTTAACTGATGGGTAGAACCAAGTGTCCACCCTACTTTTTTCAGAAGTCCATTTCACTCAAATTTACGTCACAATACGGAAGAAAAAAAATTGTCCCTGCTTCTGTTACATCGCAACTTTAAATACTGCATAGCCCTTTATTTTGCTACATTGCCATCAGTTGTGGTTGAGCATCTAGACTTGTGTATTTTCTGATATTCTGTTTAACCTTTTTTTTCTTTTGTAGCAGTGTCCATGATATAACAGTTGGCACAAAGGTATGTCATTTTATTTTTTTTCCTTCACATTTGTTGTTCATATTTGTTTGTTGTGGGTGTTCAGTAACAATACTAGTTTAGGTTGTATATCTGGTTTTAGAGGTTGTACGTTCCTCCTTCCTCTTTTTTTCTAAATTGCTGAGACAGAGGGAACTGCTCTAAATTGCTGAGCCTGAAATTCTTGTCCCATCTGCATTTGATCCTGCATCTGTAATTATTGTAGTCAAAGGTCACCTGCTGTTTAAACAATCATTGTGATAAATGACCCAAAGGTGAAAGAAGTAGCCTACACTAAAATTGTACTTGTAAAATTGTAACCTGGGGAATTTAGTTTCTACTTGTTATATTTTGCAACTAGCGATTTTGCTCCATACAGTTTGTTTACAATATTGCTTTTTTTTCCCACACTTATTTGCACGTGTTTGTGCATGGAGAGAGACTGCCTGCTGTTGTTTCCCCTGATGTCTTTCACACATGCGAGGAGGAGTAGAGATGTAGTAGATTGAATCTCAGCCCTGTCGGAGTCTGAGCACTAATTACTGTGGCTGGAATGCGGTGGTTGCATTCCTGTCTCCCTGACCCCCTTATTCAACACAGACTGTGCTCTCACCCAGGAGGCTTGCACTTTGTCAATGAATGTAAACATGTTGGCACCTGCAAGTCTTGAGCTCCTAGAGACCAATGTAGGAGTCATGGTTCTCGGCTCCTTTTCCCCCCCCCCGTCCTAAGCGAGTGCTCAATCTGCAATGCCCCGCAGTTAAAAATAGAGAAAGGAAATGCTGGAGTTGGGTGGATGTCTCGCTCAAAAACAATGGATGGTTCAACCAAAGAAGGCTTTCCTGTCATAACTGCTCTGTGCAAGTGATGTTGAAACCTGACTCCTGCAGGTTTTAGCTGGGAGGAATGTAATGTCCTCTTTTTTTTTTTTGTTGTTGTTGTTGAGGGAATGTCATGCCACGTAATCTCTATCCAGTTGTTTTTTCCTACAGCACAATATTATTGACTGTTTATGCTGTAGGCTGCTTATTGAGCCTTTGGGGCTGTGTTTAAGGTAAACTTTATCCAGGGTGTGGTAAAGTGCCCTTGAGGCTGTTTGTAGTAGACTGTGGGGGGAATCATCCCGAGGACCAGGCGTTCAGCTTTGGTAACAATACTTTCCTTTTGGCTGGAACAGAACGCGCATTGTGGTAATAGTGTAAAGGCTTTGGCTAATCCAGCGCATGTGACCACTTCAGCAGAGACTTGCCATTTGAAGTGGTTTATTAAGAGAGTGATGCTGAATGATTTGCTCATTGCTCCATTGGCCAGCCAAGTGGCTCCAGCTTGGCCTTGAGTGAGAGACTTTGTGTTAGTGTTATGGCAGGACACAGCTGCCTCTGTTTGAGTTTCTTTTTCTTTGTTCTGCTTTTACCAGCAGTAAACTGTGTAGTACTCTCTTGTGTGTAGATGCCTGGGCCAAGAGTTGTTGTAGTTGTAACCATTAGGCAATGAAAATTGTTTGATTTTTGTCACTTTGGAAATGGATTCCAATTGCGTCATCTTAATGATTGTGTAATCAGATGATGGTTAGGTGGATGCTATTCTTTGTCACATGACTTTCTATAATTCTGTGATGATAATTCCGATGATAATTTAACCCTTGCAGGCATGCCTCTGTGCCTCATTTTTCTTTTCTTTTTTTTTTTAATGGCAATATCTAGTCTTTCTCTTATTTTTATTTTTTTACAATCATTGTCAGTTATGTGACCTTATTTTTTTCATACACTACTGTAGATGGTTTACATCTTGGTATTGCTGTGTGTTTAGGTTCTTCTGTTTTGAGGTTTGAGTGTCCTATTAACCTTGTAAGTGCGTCATGCTTAATAAGCCACTTCCCTTGTCCTTTTAGAGGGGATCTGACGAACTCTTTTCCTCTTGCGTATCTAACGGCCCTTATATAATGAGCTCTGGAGCAGGTAGGCATTTATGACTCTTTTTATCAAAAGTAGATCAAACTGATTTCAAACAAATGCTATTTGTTTGAACTTTGTTCATCAAAGAATCCTGAAAAAATGTATGAGTTTCCACAAAAATATTAAGCAGCACAACTGTTAACATTAATAGTAATAACAAGAAATGTGTTCTTGAGCAGCGAATTGGCGTATTAGAATTTCTGAAGAATGTGACACTGAAGACTGGAATAATGGCCGCTGAAAATTCAGCATTGCCATCACAGGAATATTGTTGCATAATTTAAACTATTACTGTAAAAAAAAAAAAAAAATTCATACTGATCCCAGACTTTTTAATGTATTGACGTTCTTGAGAATGAAATGAAATTGAGACCGTCTCTTTCTGTCAGCAAATGGTAATGACAGCAAGAAGTTCAAAGGCGACATCAGGAGCCCAGGCATTCCTTCACGAGTCATTCATGTACGCAAACTGCCAAATGACATAAACGAAGCAGAAGTCATTTCTTTGGGGCTTCCCTTTGGCAAAGTGACCAACCTTCTGATGCTGAAAGGAAAGAACCAGGTAAAAATCACTGCTTCCTTTCATTTCCCACAAAATATGATTACCCTGCTTTGACGTTGCTTTGATGTCTTATTGTGTTATCTCCTCACAGGCCTTCCTTGAGATGAACACTGAGGAGTCAGCACAGACCATGGTCAGCTACTACTCCTCTGTCACCCCTGTCATCCGCAACCACCCGATCTACATGCAGTATTCCAATCACAAGGAGCTAAAGACTGACAACTCACCCAACCAAGTTGTGAGTACAAATTACGTCACATTAGGCATTCGATCAAGGGCAATTACTCAATATAAATGACTCTTTCACGACTGATGATGTGTACTTGTGCTCTGCCCCCTCAATTCCCATAGAGAGCACAGGCAGCACTGCAGGCGGTGAATGCGGTCCAGACGGGAAGCATGTCTTTGAACACGGTTGATGGAGCAGGCATGGGGAGTCAGAGCCCAGTGCTGAGAGTCATTGTTGAAAACCTCTTCTATCCAGTTACTCTTGATGTCCTTCACCAGGTACTAACTGTACTTCAAACTAAATTGAGGGAAAATGCTCTCCAAAACGCTAGATTTATTTCCAGGCCTTTAAAACTATAATTATGATCATCATTATTAATAATATATTTTTAATCCCCTCTACGAAGATCTTCTCAAAGTTTGGCACAGTTTTGAAGATTATAACCTTTACCAAAAACAACCAGTTCCAAGCACTGGTCCAATACTCAGACGGAATGACTGCTCAGCATGCAAAACTGGTGAGTGGCACAGTGGATCAATATGTGAATGGATGAATGGGCAGCTAAATCCCATCTGAACCCTGTAATCATTTGGCTTAACATTCAACAGTCTTTAGATGGACAGAACATCTACAATGCCTGCTGTACCCTTCGCATCAGTTTCTCTAAGCTCACCAGCTTGAATGTTAAGTACAACAACGATAAGAGCAGGGACTACACTCGCCCTGACTTGCCTACAGGAGACAGTCAACCCTCCCTCAATGCACAGACGATGGCTGCAGCTGCCTTGAGTAAAAACTTGATTTACTACTTTATTGCTGTATTTAATAAGTGGCATTTTTAACATGCATAAAATCACAAACTGCATTTTTCCTCTCTCAGCTGCTCCTGGTATCATCTCTGCATCACCATATGCTGGGGCTCATGGTTTTCCACCAACATTTGCCATTCAGCAGGCAGCAGGTCAGTCACAACCCTTATAATAGTTCTCTCTGGATTGCAGTGGCGCAGTTTCTCAGCATATCATGTCCCTCCCACAGGTCTGTCTCTGCAGGGTATGCCTGCCGGGGCTTTCGCGTCGCTCGGTGTCCCTGGTGCCGCGGCAGCCGCTGCTGCAGCGGCTGCTGCAGGACGCCTGAGTCTTTCAGGTTATACCGCTGGAGGAAACAGTGTCATGCTGGTCAGCAACCTTAACCCTGAGGTTAGTCCCTTTTTTTTTATTTGTTTAGATTCACTTTAGCTGTTAGTTTGTTAGCCTTTTGATTCTTGTTTTAGCAAGCCAGATGCGATTTTGGTTAGTAGAACTGTAAAAAATAGTTGATTTAAAAAAAAAAAAAAAAAAAAAAAGAAAAGAAGTGTTGGTGGGAAATAAAATTAGATGGCATCTAGTGATAAACAAAATACTTATTTCTGTAGCTCTTCAAATCATGTACTGTGTGTTTATGACAGTGTGGAAGCTTATTTGCTATTATACAAACATGCATGTCAACCGTTTCTTAATATTTTGCCACCTTTGAATTAAAAGGTTCTATCTGCCATTTTTGTCAAAAATAAGTTATTCTTATTCTGTGACAACTTATTTACATTATGTAGTGTTTTTGTTTTTTTAAGTTGTGTACATTTTGGGACTGATGAATGAAAGAGACTTGTTCCCCATATCACTATATGAAACGCAAAAACTTTGAAGTTCAATATCTCGAAACCGCTCAGATTGCAGATAGAACCCTATAATTCCAAGGTGACGATTTGTTGACTCTTGTCTGAAGCCATCTAAAACATTTCGTTTCTAGTATTTCTTTAGAGCTATGAGTATGTTTAGTCTCTCTTTCCTGTATTTCATTTGTTAATCTTCTCTCCTTTCTTTTTTTATTTCCTTAGTGTTCCTATAGTGAAATGCATTTAATTTAGCAAGTTCTGCTGAGTGGAACACTACATTTTTCTTTGTGTATACTGACCTTGTTTTTTACTTCCTTTTTCTTGTTTCTCTCCCTCCCCATTCCCCTTCCCCCTTTTATTGTTTTAATACTTTGACCTGGAATCTTTTGCAAACTGACTACACCACTTTTGTTTTTTGTAATATTTTAAACTCCCTACCTACTCAAAATGGTTCCCAATTCATGCCAATACTGGATTCATACACTTTGTTTTTCTGCTGTACAACCAACACAACAACATCCCAAACCCACCACCACTACATTGTTGGATATCCTCCTCCTTTACCTCTACCCTTCCCCCACCTTTTCATCATGAACAATATCACCCACCTTCATGATCCTACCACCGTTTTTTGCCATTCCTGTGGAACTGCCTCGCTGTGGACATGTTCAACCTCCACTGTCCTGCCTCCGATCTTTTCCTGTCCCTTCCTCCCTACGCTGCCTTAAGAGCGTTACGCCCCAATGCCTCTTTATTCTTTTCGGTATGTTATCATTGGCATCTCCTTTTTTATTACCCTTTTTGTTTCATATTTTAACTTCATCTAAGATGTGTACTTTGGTTTGTATATGTGAAATGTGGGGTTTGAGGAAATTGTGTATCAGCTGCAGCTTTTTGGGCTCCTTCATTCGGCAGATGCTAAATATTTATTGCCAACAGCTATATATCATGTTGTATATCATGTTCATATTAGTTGCTTAGTTTGGAGACCTAACACCAAGTGGGCCAAGGATAAGTCCAGAGTCCAATTTTAATGCCTTTTGTTGCAGCTTTTTGCCTATTGTAAATGCCATGCCTTCTCAAAAAAGCCATATTGAACATTTTATAATCTTAAAGCTGTATACATAAAGCTGTATGTTTGATTCTTTTAATTTTTTTTGTTAGTCATCAGAGTTGAAGTACATATTTCCCCCAAGTCCCAAATATAGTATTAAAACCATTCAAGATTACTTTTGGAGTACATCTTTCCAAAAGAGACTGTTTGTTTTAATAGAATTTTGTAAAGGTAAAAAGCCAGCTCCAGTAGAGATGGGCCGAAATAGAAATGTAGTCTCTTACCAACAGTAATGTATGCCTTACTTGGCCATAAAATTACTTAATTGTCTAGATACTAAAGTGAAAAGTAGTCTTTGGTTGTAATCAGTCATTTGGTCATAAAGTAATCATGTCCTTATGTAGCTATCGTTATCTTTTGGTAGGTGTGTATGGTGATGTCATGAGAGTGAAGATCCTATTCAACAAGAAAGAGAATGCTTTGGTGCAGATGTCTGATGGAACCCAAGCCCAGCTAGGTATTTATGCTATTCATATTTTAACTATTAGTAACTTGAAGTTTTCAATGGAGCTTGATTCTGCAACACTAACCTATCGTGGCCTGTTTAGCCATGAGCCACTTGAATGGGCAGAAGCTGTATGGGAAGGCTTTGCGGGTCACTCTTTCCAAACACACCACTGTGCAGCTGCCACGTGAAGGCCATGAGGATCAGGGGCTCACCAAGGACTACAGCAACTCTCCTCTTCACCGCTTCAAAAAGCCAGGCTCCAAGAACTACTCCAACATCTTCCCCCCTTCCTCTACTCTCCATCTTTCCAATATACCGTGAGTCAACTAAATTTAGACCAATCTGTTTGGCAGTACGCCCCAATGCCTCTTTATTCTTTTCGGTATGTTATCATTGGCATCTCCTTTTTTATTACCCTTTTTGTTTCATATTTTAACTTCATCTAAGATGTGTACTTTGGTTTGTATATGTGAAATGTGGGGTTTGAGGAAATTGTGTATCAGCTGCAGCTTTTTGGGCTCCTTCATTCGGCAGATGCTAAATATTTATTGCCAACAGCTATATATCATGTTGTATATCATGTTCATATTAGTTGCTTAGTTTGGAGACCTAACACCAAGTGGGCCAAGGATAAGTCCAGAGTCCAATTTTAATGCCTTTTGTTGCAGCTTTTTGCCTATTGTAAATGCCATGCCTTCTCAAAAAAGCCATATTGAACATTTTATAATCTTAAAGCTGTATACATAAAGCTGTATGTTTGATTCTTTTAATTTTTTTTGTTAGTCATCAGAGTTGAAGTACATATTTCCCCCAAGTCCCAAATATAGTATTAAAACCATTCAAGATTACTTTTGGAGTACATCTTTCCAAAAGAGACTGTTTGTTTTAATAGAATTTTGTAAAGGTAAAAAGCCAGCTCCAGTAGAGATGGGCCGAAATAGAAATGTAGTCTCTTACCAACAGTAATGTATGCCTTACTTGGCCATAAAATTACTTAATTGTCTAGATACTAAAGTGAAAAGTAGTCTTTGGTTGTAATCAGTCATTTGGTCATAAAGTAATCATGTCCTTATGTAGCTATCGTTATCTTTTGGTAGGTGTGTATGGTGATGTCATGAGAGTGAAGATCCTATTCAACAAGAAAGAGAATGCTTTGGTGCAGATGTCTGATGGAACCCAAGCCCAGCTAGGTATTTATGCTATTCATATTTTAACTATTAGTAACTTGAAGTTTTCAATGGAGCTTGATTCTGCAACACTAACCTATCGTGGCCTGTTTAGCCATGAGCCACTTGAATGGGCAGAAGCTGTATGGGAAGGCTTTGCGGGTCACTCTTTCCAAACACACCACTGTGCAGCTGCCACGTGAAGGCCATGAGGATCAGGGGCTCACCAAGGACTACAGCAACTCTCCTCTTCACCGCTTCAAAAAGCCAGGCTCCAAGAACTACTCCAACATCTTCCCCCCTTCCTCTACTCTCCATCTTTCCAATATACCGTGAGTCAACTAAATTTAGACCAATCTGTTTGGCAGTCTTTAGCAGTGTCTTATTTAACACCAATGTCTTCTCTTTGCAGGCCTTCTGTCACTGAGGATCATCTCAGAGGCTTGTTTCTAAGTTCAGGAGCTGTGGTTAAGGCCTTTAAGTTTTTCCAGTAAGACATTCTACAAGTTTGAGTTCTACAGATGTAGTCATGGTGTTTCCTGGAAGTCTTACAATATTGTTCATTTTTTTTGTCAGGAAAGACCGAAAAATGGCTCTCATCCAGTTGGGCTCTGTGGAGGAAGCAATCGAGTCTCTGATCAAATTTCACAATCATGACCTGGGAGAGAACCATCACCTCAGAGTGTCTTTCTCCAAGTCCACCATCTGATGGAGGCTGGTTTATTTTAGAGGAGGTGAAAGGACTGTCACTTTAGACCAAACTTTTAAGCCTTCCACAATTTATATCACTGTGGACGAATGTTTTCCACAACACACACTTCATCATTCCTTTATTATATCTACATTCACATATATATGGCTATTTGTAATTCCACTTTGAACCAGTAGAACTGAACCCAATGTGACTTGGGTTTTAATAGTACCTTTTCTCAGACGGTTTGTCTCATGATTTAGTTAATCATAGGCACACATCGGTTTTGGATCATAGATGCTGCATAGTTTACACTTGTGCCTCTGCGGAAAGCCGCACCCTTTCAGGTTGCACACGCGAAGCCTTGTTTTGTTTATTGAACCTATAATTAACTTTTTCAAAGCTATTCCCTATTTGCCTTTCTGAAAAAAAGCAGCTGTGCCTTACATGGTGCTTAGAGTATATATTCTTAATGGCCTTAGTAATGTCTTGATGTTTTTGGCTTCTTTGCAGAACCATTAACCTCAAACATACAAGAAAAAAAAAAAAACCTGCTTGGTGTTCCCAGTTGCTCCCTGTGATTTGACTAGTGAAAGCGCAGATTGTTTTCCTGTGAAAGGCAGAAACTAGTTCAGAGTTCTTTACAGGCTTTGGTTTTGTACCTGACTGTCACAGCTTATTTTGCATATAGTTATTCTATACATGTGGTTCTACTGCTTATGTACCGTTTGTAAGATTCTATATTCTATAGTTTCATTCCATATTAAGTCGCACACATATTTGTATACTGTATCATCTATTTGGGCATTGGCCTACTGCGCTCCTTTGTGCCTAGACCATCGTATTCTCCATTTAATTGGGAGTGGGACTTTTTTTTTTTTTTTCCCCTGTTGCTTAAGGGTTTCGTCGATTTATGAAACCACTTGGATCCAAACCAGAGTTCGCCGCCTATGATTTTTACATCATTTTTGGTTATGTTGCGTGTGGCAAAGGAAGTCAAGTTCACAAGAGTTTTAATGAACTTGTAAACAGTTCTTTTTGACTTTCCAGAGCTCAAGTTTCTGCTGGGTCTCTGTCACTTGCCTTTGTGTTAAAGAATATTAGCATTACAAAGTCTTAATCTCCTGTGTGACATTTGTGTGTTCACAAGAGACACCTGTGACAAGACTTCAGACTGTTTTTAGCACTTCTTTGTGTGGGGGGAAATGTTAAGGCCATGGTCTTTCTGATGCATCCATTTCATGTTGATTGTGGCATGAGTCTTGATGTGCAGACATTCCCTTTTACTTTTCAGCTTGTACTTGTACTATAGGGGGAAATTCTCAGTTTATTTTATCCTTTGCAATTTAGCAGAATATTGGCGTTACTGACAGGTGTTGCGCTTGTTTGTGTGGGTATTTTTGTTTTTTTTTCCTGAAGGGTAGCATGATGGACCAAAGCATCTTCCCTGTTCTGCCAGCCAGTTTTTGATATCTTATAGAGGTGTATCTTTACTGTGCAGCGACTATTCAGTTTTTTCCAACAGCTTTGATTTTAGTGGGCTGAATGTGAAAAAAAAAAATGACTGCCTGTGTATATTATTGCCTTTGTTTACAAGAAGCAACACGATCTTGAAAAGAAAATATTACAAATTAGAGAAGACGTAGGGCTTTGTGGCCTAAAGTATGTATCAAATTATTATTTCTGTTATCAGAGAACAGAACCAAACAAAAGTCTTAAAGTAGCAACAGAACTCCTTTCTATTGCGTTAGTTATACTTCCTTGTTTTTCCCAATATGGATGTAATGTTGAGAAACTGAGTGGGCGAGGGCTACTGTATATAATTTTTGTTTTGTACAAGTAATTGAAAATCAACATAATTTCTGTGGCAAACATGTATATTTTGATAAGGTAATAGCAGACATTCAGCACATTGCAGAGCCTTCCTTTTTTATTACACAATATTAAAAGAGATTCCAATGCATTGTGTCTGAACATGTAATTGCCCTCTTGAAAGCTTAACCTTCTTTTGATATAAATGCTCATACTTTTTCTGTCTTCAATAAATCTTTCTGTTTCTTGCTTTTACCCTTTGTCTCTTTAATTTCTGAAGCTTTTAAACATCTTGACCTTTTCACATTCTGCATCTGTATGCTCTTTCAGTCATGTGGTTAGCAGTCTCTCTTATCAACCTTCCTACATCTGGGAGAGACCTCTAATGACTCATTGGTTTCACTAACTTGTTTCTCCCCATCTGTTTGCTGTTAGGATATTGGATGAGAAATCAGTGTATGAATTTACTTTAGAAGTGCTTTTTTTTTTTTTTTTTTTTTTTTTTTTTTTTTTTTTTTTTTTTTTTTTTTTTTTTTTTTTTTTTTTTTTTTTTTTTTTTTTTTTTTTTTTTTTTTATTGTGGAGCAGCTTCATGTTGCTCAAAATCATTTTTAGGATTGTGATATTAAAAGGAGGTTGTGTATGGAGTATATGGAGATATAATCTGCAGTCCAGGCTGAAATATGACTGAAATGCATCTTTTTTTACATAATACTGCATTGCTAATTTAAGTGCTTTTTATCTGTCATTGTGTTTCTATACCTTATTACCATTATTATGACTTCATATTTGGATGCATCAAGCAGGAGGCATATGCACTTTTAAAGTGAAAGGTAGAGAGACCTATAACTAGGGTCTACTTTTTATTTTGCATAATATGAATGAAGATCTCGTAAGGTAATGTTATATGGTGTTCCTTGAACAGCAGGTGGCGCACTAGTTTAAGATTAAAAACTGGGTCATTCCTACATTTCAGTGCCTTATAGGTTTTTGTACTTATGAAAAATTAGTTTCCAAGTGTCTTTTTTTTTTCATTAAAGAGGAGCTTATAAAATGTTTTACAAGTCATAAGACAAGCGCTACGATAAATGTCAGCTGGTTAAGTAATGCACTTACCTTTACATTTCACAACACAAACAAAATACCCAGCTCAAAGCCTATATACCTTTTGTCAGGACTATATCACCGTGTGCAATGTGTTTGTGGATTTAAGGTTGAATTGCCAACAACAGGATGAATATGTTCATCAATCAATAAGAGCCATTGGAAATATTAAATAACATACCTAGTTCAGGTTGAGATTTGTATTTGTTGAAGGAAAGGAGATTATAGGTTAGGGCTTGGGATATGTTGAGTTAAATTTAGCCAACGTGCAATGCATAAATCTACACCAAATCTGTTTAAATAAAACCTAGCCTAAATAGTCACCTTTAGGGTCACTGGACTAGACTTGCTTGCGTGGGTTGTGTTCTAATAAAATAGTCTGGCTTTGGCTTTACTGTTTTCTTTCAGCATTCTTGCTTATTTCTTTCATAAATCACTTTTTCTTGCCAATCTGCCTATCTATTACCCCATTCCCCCATCTCTTTCTCATTTTCTAAAAGTATTGCCTGCTTTTCTCAGGGTCAGAATCCTTGGTATGCCTCTGGTGCACATCTCTGCAATCAAAAAGATATACATGAAATATGCAAATGTATTTCATAGCCAAATAAATAAATTCAGATCCAAAATTCAGATGTCCAACTGATTAGGATCATTGAGGCATCACGACGGTAACAGACGGAACATTGATTGGGTCAAGTGTGTGTGTATAAAAATGACTTTGTTAAAATTGTGGTGACCTATACTGGGGACCTACATGTCACAGACTCACAGGAATGACCCCAGTAGTTTTGGTGTGTTCATAGAATTGAGAGGCATTGGGCCAACCATTTTTCACGGTTCAGAGAATTTCTTTATTGGATCAGTTAAAGCAGCTCATTTAAAGAGGTGCCAGTCCATATTATTGAGAAAGTTATCTACTAGTCCTATACCAAACTAGGTTTTTCAGATATTTAAATAATTTGCCTCCCATGCTATTTTCTGCTTGATATTTCAGTACATTTGTAAGGTAATTAAGCAAAGGGGGAAATGTAGTTCATTTATTCTTTCAAGGCATTTAATTATGAATAGAGCAGTAGTTTTCCCAGCAAACTTTGGAGGGGACTGATAGAAGAAATTATTTAACTTAAAGGAATAGTTCACCCAAAAATGAAGCTTGTCATTATTTACTCACCCTCATTTTGTTCCAAACTAGTTTCTTTCTTATGTTGAACATAGAAGATATTTTGAAGAATGCTGGTAATCAGTTGATGGTCCCTAATGACTTCCATAATATTTCTTTCCCTACTATGGAAGTCAATGGGGACCAATAACTGTTTAGTTCTTCAGAGTTCGTCAAAATATCTTCTTTTGTGTTCAACATTAGAAAGAAACTTATACAGGTTTGGAATGACACGAGCGGGAGTAAATGATGACAAAATTTTCATTGTTGGGTGAACTATTCCTTTAAAGGACTGGTTCACCCAAAAATGAAAACTTGATGAAAATTTA
This sequence comes from Sinocyclocheilus rhinocerous, assembly GCF_001515625.1. Lineage (NCBI taxonomy): Eukaryota > Metazoa > Chordata > Actinopteri > Cypriniformes > Cyprinidae > Sinocyclocheilus > Sinocyclocheilus rhinocerous. The sequence goes on from NW_015666532.1 coordinate 625,188, forward strand.
CTCACTCTCAGGTCATCCAAGATAAGTTTGTTTCTTTGGATTGGATTACTTACCCATCAACGGATCCTCTGCAGTGAATGGGTGCCGTCAAAATGAGAGTTTAAGCAGCTGATAAAAACCTCACAATAATCCACATGACTCCAGCTGATCAGTTAAATTCTTGAAGCAAAAAGCTGTAAGTTTATAATAAACAAAACCATTAAGATGTTTTTAACTTCAAACTGCTGCTGGCTAAAATACGAGTTCTCTGTCCATATTATTTTTTCTCCAGTTAAAAATCTGTCTTGTTTGAATCAGGAAAGAAATATGCACAGCTCAAGCTACATTTACTAGTAAAAACAGTCCAAACCAGTTCTAAACCAATATGTTGGTGGATTTTGATGTGAGAGGACAACGGGATGGACTGTTTCACTGGAGGAAGCCTTATTATAGATTATAGACTCCCATTTTGGCCAGAACCAATGGTTTAAAGTTAAAATACCTTTATGGATTTAATTGTTACAAACAGTTTTTCACATTACAATATGTTAATTGATGGAGTGGATTCGTGTGAACTGCTTGTGGATTATTGTGATGCATTTATCAGCTGTTTGGACTCTCATTCTGACGGCACCCATTCACTGCAGAGGATCCGTTGGTGAGCAAGTGGTGCAATGCTAAATATATTCAAATCTTTCTGATGAAGGGAAAAAAAACAGAATAGCCTGCAAAAATGAGGGCTTTTGAATGTTATTTTGGACAACAGTTGATAACAACTGCTGTAAAAGGAAGGTGCTGAAATTCTCAAGAAAGCAATTTAAAGACGCATATGAATAGTCTTGAGATGACGAAGTAAATTGCAGAGGTGAGTTTGAAGAGAGCTCGTTCAGGCCCCGCCCCCTCCTGAAGGTACACCGCTGATGATAACTGTCGCACACGAATCAGATTCAGGATGAACCGATGAATTATGATGAAGTGCGCGAGTCAGATGCCTTAGAAAGCTTATACGATTTAGTCGATCGAAGCTAAACATTGATCAGATCCGAAAAGCCGATCCAAAGAATGAGCAAAGGCAGAGATGTCTAAGGCAGAATGGGGCAAAATTGCCTTTGTCCCTCCAGGACACAGAGGTCTCGTGCAAACGTCTTGAGATATGCGTAGGATAGCTGCTTTTCAGCTGGAGCCAGCCAGAAACAACACGATTCCGCCAACAACTAACATAACTTGTGCGAATAAGATGGAGCGCTGAGGAAACGCGAATCAGAAAGGCGTGCGTTATAGACGGGGATGTGTTTCATGTGTGCTTCTCGCGCAGACCACATGGGGTAGAGGTATCTGGAAGTTGCAGCGCTGCAAACGGGGAGCATCACTGTAGGAGGCTCGAGACGCGCATCAAACTGTCCCGCGTTTAGATGATGGAAGGATTTCTGACAGAGCGCTAGAAAATTACCGTGGACCACATTGGAGACCTTTTGCAGCATAAAAAACAATTGTAATGGATTTTTCGCTAAAAGGAACATCAAATGTGTGCAGTTTATGAAGTAGCCTACGCAACAGAAAGTAATGCTGCTCATTCGCTCGGAAGGAATGAAAATCGCTCTGGATTACAAGCCTTGTTATGACGTTCAAAACTGCGTATATACATTCACTCAAGCAAGCAGGTATTTGAAAAGTTGTCTCTGAAATAAGCGACCGTGATTTTTCGTTTGGAGTTGAGGACTAGTATAACAACTCAAATGGAGTTGCCGCTGGTGGTTTTTACGGTAGTGTGTTGGGTCTCCGTATGGTCGGACGACCGGATCATCTCAGACAGACATGAGGTCTACTGGAACAGCTCAAACTCCAGGTAAGTGTACACTATGGCAGGCTCTTTTAATATTTAGTGCTTAAAACTTACTGGTATATATTGTTACAAGTTCCTTTACTTCATATGTGTTAGTTAGCCTATTATTTCTTTGCTACATTTTTTAACCAATTAATCTGTATTTGTGTTTCATATATTAATTTTCGCCTAGTCCAATTGTTGCTGATACTGCGTGTTACTAGTAAAGAACTAGTTACTTCTTAAGTATATTTAAGTGTCTAATAAATATTTATGAGACATCTTGATATTTACTGTGACATTTTTCGCTAGATACAATTTGCTTTTTTATTTGTTATATGTAAGGACTAGTCAGAATGGTCCTTAATTCTTACTAGCAAGATTGTTACTAGTAAAGGAATATATGCTAGTAGGAAAACTGGAATAGATATCAAGTATTTGAATAGTTAGTAGCTAACTAGTAGAATAAGTAGCTAACTAAAAATACCTTTTTAGTACCTAAAAAGTACCTTAATAATTATTAGTTAAACTTGAGTGCCAGCAACAATTTGAATACACACTAGTTGAGTGGGAATAATTCATTTTTCAAAGGCAAAAGTAGCAATTACTTTTTTGATACTGACTGGAAGCAACTGACCACTATGATATAATGAATTCTAGTGACTAGCGACTGTTTGAATAGGTACTTGCCTCTAATGAATTATTAGTAATTAAAATAAGTGCTACTTGGTTTTAAGGGATAAACTGAGATGTGGGGAAGTCATGGCCTAATGGTTAGAGAGTCGGACTCGTAACCCAGAGGTTGCGAGTTCGAGTCTCGTACAGGCAGGGATTGTAGGTGGGGGGAGTGAATGTACAGCGCTCTCTCCCACCTTCAATACCACGACTGAGGTGCCCTTGAGCAAGGTGCCGAGTTCTCCCCGGGCGCCGCAGCATAAATGGCTGCCCACTGCTCCGTGTGTGTGTTCACAGCTGTGTGTGTGCACTTTGGATGGGATAAATGCAGAGCACTAATTCCAAGTATGGGTCACCATACTTGGCCACGTCACATCACTTTCACTTTTTTTTTATAAATGTTAAATTGGCTTGCCATTGACTCTGCTCAAACCCCAGGCCATATATTATCACTGCTATAAGGCACAGATGATGGAGATTGGCTTTTCTTGTGTTTGCAAAGCATTACATTTATAAATGACAAGATGTAGGCTAAGTTAAATCTTCATGTGGATTGTAGAATTTGTGTCGTTCATCAAAGATTTGTGACTGAGTGTGGTTTAGCACTTCTTATCCTCTTAGAAATCACTCAGGGTTGAGAAAAAGCAAGTAGTGATCATATTTGCCAGGATTTGTTCACTCTTGCTGATGCTGTCAGAGCTTGGCACTGTAACATTTTCTAAATTAATAATAACAGTAGCAACACTTCAGTTTAATCCTTTTAATGTGGAGATGCCAGAAACATACATAATAATGCTCCATGCATGCAGCTGGAGCTAAAAATCATGGTATTTTTTGGAAGCTTTGCATGAACTGAATCAAGAATTTCAGCTATCATCTTGATGTATTTTTGTCAATCAAGAGAGTCATGATGAGCAGCGACCTCAGACACTTTCACAGGCTGACAGGTTTTGAACTCATAGGTTCTCTGTGAAGTTCCTTGACATTGCTCATTCCTCCTTATTTCAAGGGTATCTGTTAGCAGGGCTCTCTCACTGGCTTGGAGGGTTTGCTCAGGGGATGTCAGCCTAATGGCTTTTGACATGCAGCTCCTCAGGTAGAGCTTGGCTAGATAAATAAACACGGCGAAGGTGCTCTCACGGCTGAATTAACAAAGTTAAGAGTGGCTGTCTTGCAGTACATCAGTAGTCTGCCGAGGTTTAAAATATTAAAGAGGCTCAGAGGAAGATTTCTTCTCGAGCTGGGTGCATGCTCTTCCACCTCAACAAAAATGTAGGGCTGGATTTGATTTTTGTTTTTTGTTGCATTGAATAAGCCACCCTGATGCATTCAATCCGCATTAATCATTATTAAGCAGAATACTTTACCTTTTTCCACTCTTAGGATGATAAATGTGCAGTGTTAGAGTCCCAAACCCATTTCCCCTATTTATGATTTCATTTGATTTGATAGGTTTTGCTTACATTATGTTTGTAATATATTTATACGCTGCAGTAGTTTTCAGAGAAACTTCCCCAAATGCATTTCTTAGCCTGTAACCCTGTTGCCGGCGTTCACAAAGAACATGTATTTCTATTATTTTCCAGTGACTCTATCAAAACTCTATCAATTTGCGCCCAACCAAGGGATTGTGTGAGAAACAATCCAAAAAGAACGCCCAGGGGTCAGCTTTACTTTTCAGCGCGTCCTGACCTCCCTTCTAGTCCTCTTGCAGTATTGTAGTCACAATCGAGGTGAGCTTTTTGCAGGGCAATTCACCTTGAGCATTAAAAGCTTGCCATGAATCATATTTTCTCTCTCTTAAGCTCCCTGTCAGGGGTTTTCTATTGAAGCCCACACTGAAAAGAAGATGGACATCCCCTCAATGTCAATATGGCCGGCCTCTTGGGGGTCCAGATTAAAAAAAAGGGAAGATGCCCAGCTTTGTAACCCAAGAGGATGGACTAATCTAATCCTGTGGTTTATCCTTCAAAAGGCCCTCTCTTCTTGAAAGCTTTGAGGTTCTTAACAGAAGTCCCGGCTCATAGCCCCTCGCTCAAGTTGTGCTGCGGTTGGCTGGGGACAGCTCAGTGCTGGATGTTGTCTCTGCCTTCGCAAAGGAAAGAAGAAGAAAAAAAAACAAGTGGAGCTGAGGAATCCAGTGCTCACAGTGATTCATAGATGGCTGCTGTCATTATTCCCTTGACAGCTCACACTGCTTTTTTCTGAGACTCTCTGCGGCTGCCTTTTGGGGCCTGCAGTAGGGCTTTCTGTTGAAGTCCTGGCACAGCAAAGCAATTTAGGATTATTTGCATGCAGGTTCATCTCTAAATTGTTACCATTATGTAAACAATGAATATGTGAAAAGGTCTAGATGGAAGCCACGAATAGCGTGGGTTTTGAGAAAGGCTATGAATATCTTAAAGTAAATTGCCTGCGCAACACACAATGCGTCAACGGGGCCAGTTTGCAAGTCATTATATCGGCTTATTGTTATTCGTGGTTGAATTTAATTAAACATAACCTCTTGTCTGGTTGTTTGGTGTCAGATGGAGTTGCACAACCATGTCTAATGATTTGGACGATCCACAGCTGTGTTGATGATGTAATGACTTTGAAATACTCGACTTTGAGCTCTCTTTACAACGGGGAGAATCTTAAGCACTGCGGCTCAGATTTATACGATACTCTTGACTTGGTCTAGTCATTTACCTCAGTCATTTTCAAGTGGAATTTAATTTTTGAAATGAAACTCATTTATCTCTTCATGCCCGTTTGTCCTTATGCTGAGATACGGTTCTGAGTATCCGAGCGCTATCAAATTTCCACTTGTCAGACAAAGCAAGTAGAACCTCAAGTAGCCGTTTGCACCTTAAAGAGGTTTAATACTCATGCTCTGATTTGTCATTCCTGTCTATCTCAAGTTCTCAACCTTTGTGGCTGAAAAAAATGTATTTTCAAGATGTTTCACCCAGCTGTCTTTGCAGAGGCAGTCCTGAGGCCACAGTGCTGAAATCTTTCACCAGATGAATTACGTTTTCAAAACACGACACAATCCTGTCAGGAAACAGGAGGCTTTTGTAAACTGCAGTGGTTGTTAGTTAAGTTTTATCCTTTCTCTCTCTGTTTGAACGTCTCTTTTTGATTTTACTACACCTTCCAGGTGCTTCACCAGTGACTCATTTTCACATGGGAATACGTCTTGAAATATGTAGGTTCATTGGTTAAAGGGGTCATATGATGCGAATAAAATTTTTCCTTTCTCTTTGAAGTGTTACAAGCTCTTGGTGCATAAAGAAGATCTGTAAAGTTGCAAAGACTAAAGTCTCAAATCCAAAGAGATATATTCTTTATAAAAGTTAAGAGTCAACCACACCTACCTAAAACGGCTCGTTCTAACACGCCCCCACATATCTACATCACTATGTGGGAAGATTTGCATAACGCCGCCCAAATGTTCACGCAAAGAAAGAAGGCGTAACTTTGATTCTCGCTATAGTATTGTTGCTGCCGCCATGTCGTGAAGACATGTGTGTGTTTGTGTTCTGTGTGTTTCGTTGTGAAAGCGAAACTACTTTGTTTGGCCTTCCAAAAGAGGACTGTTCTTTTTAGCAACATCATATGACCCCTTTAAAGATTCATCCCCCTTTGATTTTTTCATTTGGTTGTTATGCGTTAGAGTGCTTCGTTCTGTTTTTAGTTTTAGCCCTGATTGTGTCATATTAGTGGTAGTTACTTATTTTTGCATGGTGAAAGTGTTTCAGTGCCCTATGAGACCCTATTTACATCTCAGTATCTGTTGTGTATAAATGTAGTTTCATGGTTTTCCCAAGGCTTAAGCATTTCAGCATGTGGAGCAAAAGTAGATGTTTATCTGAGGAATACAGAATAAAATGTGTACTTTGAGATAGACATGGTCTAAATGTAGCTATTACATAAAAGTGATGCTTTTAGACATTTAAAAATAGCACAAGGTGCAGCTTTAACCCTGGGGCTGCAGTAAGACCTGTGGCAAACCGCTACATTAATGCATGTTTTTCCACATTCCACAAGAAATCTGGGGGGGAAAAGACTGTTCTTTTTCAATAAACTTTCATAAATCTTTCTCATTAAATACATAGCTAAGGTTGTGAATGTTGTGGATGTTGTTTTTGCTGTATATCTTGCCTTCACAGCTTGCACAGTAAGCTGTGTCTGTCTTGGGGATACAACTCAAGGAATTTTTCAAGCTGTCAGAAAACACTCGTGGCACGGTGGAACAGAAGCTCGGCATTGGGTGTGCAGTTTCAGACCTGACACATGCCTGTTCAGCAGTCATTGAATAGACCAACTGGATGTGAAATGTGAAAATCTGATTGCAGGATTCTTGTGCTGATGGAGAGAGATTTCTTCTTTTGTGATTTATTTCTGTTAATTATCACTTCTGTTATGTTGCCTTCACACTGCAGGGCACAACAGCTGAAGAGGCAATGTACACAACAAAAGGGTGCATTGACAGTATAATTCTGCACAAAGGATGCATGAATGCATTTACACTAGCAGATATTTTTATGTTATGAAATTAATGTTTTTCAAGTATTCAATTATTAATGTAGAAACATGAAATTATGATTATAAAACATTAAATAAAAAAAATTAAAATACTTTTTATAAACAATTTTAAAATGATGATGAAGTAAATACTCTTTTTTTGGCATATGGTATGCCATTTTGTGGTCTAGTTCAATTAAAAATAAAAATTCTGTGATCATTTAATTTTACTTACCCTTATGTTGTTCCAAACCTGTATAATTTTCCTTTTTCTACAGGCCACATATGTGAAGAGTTTTTGGCCACTTTATTATCGAAGTGAAAGTGACTGAAGTTGTCAAACTCAAAAATGACCAAAGAAACACCCAAAGAATCTCATTGACTTCAACCAGTAGATACACTCCATCAGGTTTGACATCAGATGAACTACTTTTATGAATATTATAGTGTTATTTCTTTTGTCATTTTAAAGCTTGACAGTCCCAGTCCCCTTCATCATGTAAACAATCAGCAAGGATTTTCCTCAGAAATTCTCTTTTTTTTTGTTCCATAGAAAAGAGACAGTCATGCAGGTTTGGAAGAATGACATAAAAGTGTTTAAAGACACCTTTAGACGAGCATTTGAGCTTAAAGCTGAACAGTATATCTCTCTCTTTGCATTCCCAGTGAATTAAGTGCACTCAATAAATTGTGATAATGTCCTTCACCTCGTTTTAGGTGAAGAGCGGGTTTCATGATAAGGGATCCAATCACTGAATCAAGGACTGAGTGTTTGCAGCTCATCAGCCCTCGCTGATTAATAACATCTCAGCGGCACTTTGCGTTATCGGCATCATATAATGAAGAGTCTATATATCTCTCAGGCACTTCTGCTCACCACACGGGATGTGTTCTTCCAGCCAGCCAGTGTGCTACTTTACATGTATTAAGGCACAAAAAAACAGGTTACAGGAACAAGAACATTTGTTTCTTGACATAGATGATCCGCTGTGAGTTAGGTAGCGTGAAGTTCTCATTTCTGTTGCCTTAAACCAAGCTATAACTCTCCATTGTGCTCAGCACCGGAAAGTGGTTGTCCTATATCAAGCCCATTGGTGTCTGTGTTTCTCAGCCTCTCGCAGACATGCCCACAGTGGCTCTTAATTAAGAATGTTGTCACAGAATAAAACTTCAACAGATTGGTTATTGATTGAACCTCCTTTCTTGGCAACAGTCTCCAAATCCCCCATGACTTTTTGCCAGCGGTAGTTATTACACATGAGCAGTAGGTACTGCATGTTTAACTCCACCATTATTCTCCAAAGCCATTTTGTGTGCTTTATTTTGGTTATGTTTGCCTATTTATCAGTGTCTTCTAACTGAGGGTTAAAACGGGTTGTAGCATAATTCCTAAATACTTTACACACAGCTCCGCTTCGGTCTGTGCGTTTAAAGGCAGTTTAAGATATTAACTGAGATAAAAGCCAGATACTAAACCTGTTTGCAGTCCTAAGGCCTAGATTTCAAGGTGTGGCATAAAATCCCTCCCTGAGGCTTGGTCTCAGATATGATTAGGATATTACACTAGTGTGAGATAAGATATAATTTAGCATTTGTGTTTTAGACCTCAGCTAACCCCAGATCATCTTAATGATTAGCAGCTTGAAACACTGTTGATTAAAAGTGCAAAAAAAAGCACAATAAAAGTATCACAAAAGGAGTCCATATACATTGTGCGCTATAATTATTTGCTTATCCATTGTGTTTATTTCTGTACGCCTTCTGAAACCATATGATAACTCATTTATGATGATGATAAATTTTATGATTATGATATTTTTGGTGAATAATTCCATTTCAGTCTGTTCCTCATACAAAACAATCATATGCTCTTTTATGATCCTTTTGTAGTGTTTTACATTTTTTTTTCCATTTTAGACTACTTTTATTATATGGAAATTGACCAGAGCCAAAGGGGGGAAATACAATAAAATGACAAAGATGCCCCATATATTTAAAATTAAAGGTTTGAAATAACGAATTCCTCAGATTTGATCTGTTCTGTAGCCTTTGATATATTCCATAGTAATATATTTAGTTTTGTGTTACCATTTAAATTTGTTTAATGGAATGATTCATTTGATATTGATTGAATTATATATTTGGCATACATGAGAATATGTATGTTGAGAAGTTGTCCTCAAAAACATAAAATATAGAATTTTGGGGTGAGATTTAAAAAAAAAAAGCACAATAGCAAAGTAAATTTGAAAAGAAAAGTTTGCATGCAGGGCCTAAAATTAACACTCACCAAGCGTCAAATGCGAGTAAAAATTGCCGTTGGCGAGTCCATGTAACGGTGTCAGTCGCCAGTTGGCGGGTAAAACTTTTATGAAATATAACAATGCAATGTAGTGGAAACAACAGCCCGTTTTTAAAGAGATTCGCTGTTTCTGAAATAAGCGAGTAAAATAATCTTTTCCGAAGACCATCGTGATTAGCTGTTCTTTATTCTTCATAACCCGAGAATGTGGCGACACATATCCTGGGATTACGCCGCCTAAACGGTGCAGAGAAGTAGGCTATGTTCGGCTGTACACATACACTGAGCCGCTTCAGACAGCGCACCAGTAGCGCTTCAACGGACGAAAACACACACAATTATGTCAGAATATGCGGTTTACCTCGGAAACGTAGTCTTAAATGAGTTATAAAGTCTTAAATGACCGTAAAGAGTTTGGAGAAAATAGGATGCCTGTTTTTGCAAAAAGAGTTTCATGGCTGGTAAAAAAATTATTTAATCCGGCCATTGGCAGGTGTGGCAAAAAGTTAGTTTTAGGCCCTGTTTGCATGTGTGTGTGGGAAGAGATACTATAGCACTCCAGTGAGGTTTCAGGCATTAGAGAGGGACAGTTCTTGGCCCCTTTTGCATCTCTTTACTATGTCATGCTCTTTCTGGTTTTAATGCCAAATGTACTGCTAAGAATATCAATGAAGTGGATGGCGGAAAGAGATGGATGGCATCGCTAATTTTTAATGCCCTGAGGAATATTTTATGCATCATAATATCAAAAAGAGCTGTATAGTATTTGATTGATTGGATGCACATTAAACACGACAGTGCGGAGGTTTCACACAAACATGCAAGTCATATGTATGTTCATGTGTCTGTTTGTGAGTCAATGTTTATGAAGAAATAACATTCTAATGTGCTTTTTCATATTTTGTTTTCCTAAGTCTCAGTGGTTAAGGAAGCAGAGAGATCTCCAATGGTAGCCTGTGGTCAGAAATGCTGCATTTTGCTGTAAACTGAGTGGACTAGAAGGTTCTTTCGCCTGCAGGCAAGTGCCCCAATGCCACACAAGGTGCCAGACATATTCTTACCCATGGGACATCTTTGCCTGCTCAGATTAATGACCGCGATGTTCTCTAATGTTCTCTAAGAGCTAGTTCCTGCAATGCACTCAGTGACCAAGTAATAATTTATTCACCTTTTGCCAGACTGTTTTAAACATTTGAACATTTCTCTAGCAATACAGCCAACAACTCTGCAGCCATTTTTTTGGGAAGTTTCCCTCCACTAAGCATGTGTCTACACCCCCCAGAGAACTAATACATTTTCTGAAATCGTACTTATCTCGGTTCTGTTTTCTAATATGATGGGATGTAGGCATAAATTTGTTGTAGGGAAAAGTATATGCATTTGGAGATGCATTGGATGCAAAACACAACTTGAGTGTTTCCAGAATTGCTGGCTTTTGAGTAAAATAATATATTTTTTATTTATTTAGACAAATGACATATGAACCTTAAGCGGAAGCATCATCCACCCAGTGGTTCCTGTTGTACAATTTAATTGTAGGATGCAGACTGTGTAGTTTTAGTAGAGTGTATTAAATTGCCAGTAGTTAAGTGCAGAGAAAACATATTAACCAGCCTTACCGGTCTCAGAGGTTAGGTAATTAGTCAACAGCATTGGGTAAATAAACAGTTCCTGTAATTTTTTTCTTCAATGGCCTGAATCATGTCGGCTATCAAAAATGCATCTCCCTTTGTGTTTTGCATCAATTGTGTGTGTGTTTATGTGTGTGTACCTGTGTTTGTCGCTCACAGTGTGTTTGCTCTGAGATCCCCGGTCCCTTTCAGCTTACGTTGGGGAGTCTCATGGTGCTCACTTTAATTCCGAAAGGCAGGCCTGTATAAATAATTCATTTCCCCTTTGCTAGCCTTATTTCTGCATGTGGTACAAGTGTTACTGGCAGTCTGCAGGGGAGGGTTTTTGGAGAAATGCAACAAGGCTACAAAGAAAGTAAAAACAGGGGTTGGCAGTCACTTTTCCTCTCCTCCTGCTTCACTCTTTCTCTCGACTCCTTTTCCCCCTTTCTCTCGCGCCGTATGTGTTTTCTTTTGTTTACACATTGTCTTTGTTCCACATATCACCAGTGTGCAGATTGCTTTTTCCAGAGCCAAGAGCGATCAAACGCTGAAATACTTTGATGCATGAAATCATCAGAGCCTTACAACATTTACACACAGGTCGCTAGTGAACATTTTAGAAACCTCGCCTTTGAAGAATGTGAAATGCCGTGTTGACCTTTAAGGAGCCATCAAGTTAATGTTGTCAGAAATAGCACTGCTCTCAACTCTCTAGTTTGGTCACCAGAAATGTTGTGCATTAAAAGGTGAGGACAACTTTCAGTTTAATGGATAACCTTGTAATCACTACGTAATTTACTTGCATTGATAATTCACCCAAAAATGTCTTTCCTAACCTGTATGACTGGTTTTAGACCCCACTGACTTTCATTGTACAGACAAAAATGGTTGAAAAGTTCTTCAAAATATCTTTTGTGTTCCACAGAAGACAGAGGCTTGGAATAACATGAGGATGAGTAATTGATGGCAAATTTTTTATTTTTAGTTGAATTATTTCTTTAAGAAAACAATTGTAAGCTGTATTTATTTAACAGAGAAAGTTCAATAGTTGAATTTAAAGTGTATTTGACAGAAATGTCAGATTAATTTAGGCAGATGTGTTGTTTTTTTCCATACACAGTCCCTTCCACAGTGTTATATTAGGTTAGCTCTTATTGTTCAAATGCAATTTTAGTGTTTTGAGCTGTTTTGTATGTGTTCTTGTCGCTCAGGATGTAACTAGAAACACCAAGGTCAAGGGTTTTATTCCCAGGAAACTTACATACTGATACAATGTATGTCTTGAATGCACTGTAAGTCACTTTGGATAAAAGCATCCACCAAGTGAAGAAATGCTGGCATGCTTTTCCTCTACAGAATTAAGTGTCGCCCGGTCTATATATGTCATCCCATACCTGCTTGTAAAGTATAGTCCACCTCTGTTCCACCTAAACCTGAAATCTCTCCCACAGAGAGCTCAGTTAGCTTCATACCTGCAGAAGAACTGCTCAATACCACCATTCCCGCTTTGGGATTTGTAAAAGGCCTCTTTTAGAAATTGTGTTCCCTTGAAATCTGCTTGCAGCGATATGTAATAGTGCCTGTATTCTTTCTATTCTTAAGTCCATGCTGACTGTTTAAAGCAGTGCTTCTCAGCTGGTGGGTCACAATGTTAAAATGTTAAAAGGTTGCAGGTTTGTTCTGTTCTTTTCTTGTCAGGGAAAAAACTATTCTAAATGCAAAAAATAAAATGCAACTAACCATATAATAGTAAGATAGTAAGGCAAAATAAATAGACTTATTAACTTTTAAAAAAGGAGAAATCACTTTCTATATATTTTGCTGTTAACACCATGCATCTAATTCAAACTCCACATTATTCTGGTGCAAATTCAGTTGATAGTCAGCAAATTATATGAAGACCAACATGGAGAGACTGCTTAACATGCATTCATCCTCAAAAAAAAAAAACATGAAAATGATCTAAGGCAAGAAAAAAAGATGTAATGTAAAATTTTAAAAAATTACTTAGACTACATTAAATGCAAGTTCGCAGGAAAATCACGCCTCCGCTGTTGTTTATGCATTTATAAAATTGTCAATTTTTCTATTCAGTATATGTTGGTGTGCATGTATTTGGAACTTTGTAGTTCATGGTGATATTATTGCATTTCAGTGTTTGATTATAATTACATTTTTGTATACTTTTGTATGATAAACTACACTACCATTTAAAAGTTTGAGGTCAGTTAATGTTTTTTTTTTAAATAAATAAATAATTTTATTCAGCATGGGTTCAAAGTAACATCTAGATCCGAAGTAACCAGGAAACACTGTTATAAACTGTTGTATACACTGTTGTTGACCCGGACTACATTATACCTATGCTATGAAGAATGATTTATAGTCGTATGAAATTGAGTCATGTGAAAATGTTGTAATACAAAACTGTAAGTGGGGCATTTCACTGAATGCGCACAGATGGCTCCTGTTATGACTTGATGCACATTAGCTGTGATTGCTTTTAAATGATAAGTGTCATTGAGAAGCCACTTTCTCAAAAATTGCCTTGGCACATTGAAAAAAAAAAATGCAGTGCATTGTGTGGAGGGAACAGTGTGCAGTTTACAGCTTGTGACTTTATAAGCAAACATCTTCCCTGGACACCCCCTCTAATAGACCCTGCAGTCTGTGAGGCTGGAAGAAAAGCGTTTTTCCCCTTGAACCCACAAAATTACTGTCTCGTTATGGTCTATTTGTGTTGGATAGATTTCCTCAGTGCTAATCTCTGCCACAGAGGACATTGATGCAGCACAGTGATAGCGATGCATTATGTCCAGGCCCAATCCTGCACCACCTTGTCTCCTTAGAGGGCTATTTCCCTTCCACTCTCCCCTAGTTTAATGTCGCTCCATACAATTATACAAGACTTTCTCATGCACACAATGCTCTGCCCTGCAATTTCAGCCCCATTTATGATATAGCTTATTATGCAGGCTTAGAGGTGACTTGCAAAAACTTCTGCCGGTAAACAAGGCCTGAGTGGGAACACAACGCGCATACTTTTTCTCAGGTTCTTCGCTCAGCGTTGACATTCAAGAGTCTGGCAGGGAGTGTGGGTGGATCACTGGGCCACAGGATATAGTTTCCATGACTGCTCAAGCTCACATTTCACAATTCAGATAGGGAAGCTGCTACATGACATGGCACTGTTTTCTCAAGCGGTGCTGCTGCTGGTGGTTTCGGTATGCGTGGGGACGTCTTATATACGGAGGTTATTGTAAGAGCATAGTTGTTCTGTTGTAAGAGCATGGCTGTTCTGTTCACCTTGAAGTTTTACAGAGCTGAAACTTTCATCTTGATTACTGACTGATTTTGTGTTTTTTCTGTGTTACACTATTTGTTTCTTTTGATGTTGCAGTTTGAGAGTGTGCAGAACACTAGAAGTGCCACTTAAATTGATTCCTTCATTCTAATTTCATTTTTAAGAAAAACGTGATGTTTCAAACAAATACACTACCATTCAGGTTGAAGTTTGGGGTCAGTGACTTTTTTTTTTTTTTTTTTAATGAATAGTTTTATTCAGCAAGGACACAATAATTTGATCAAAAGTGACGGTAAAGACATTTACTTTGTTACAAAATATTTCTATTTCAGATAAATGCTGTTCTGTGAACTTTCTATTCATCAAGAAATCCTAAAAAAAAAAAAAAAAAAGTATCATGGTTTCTACAAAAATATTAAGCAGCATTTGATGACTGTAAAGGCTGGAGTAATGGCTGCTGAAAATTCAACTTTGCCACCACAGGAATAAATTACATTTAAAATATATATATAAAAAAGAAAACACTTGTATTTTTGAGTGTAAATGCAGCTTTAATTGTTGAGCATAAGAGACTTTTTTTTCAAAAAGCCTTTGAACTGTAGACAATTTAAACTGTTTGTATGGTAGAATGTAAAATAATAAAAAAATAATAAATTAGCTGTAAATTGACAATTAAAAAGTCATTTTAGACATAATGCTAGTTAAACTTAACAATAAAATACTACTTTGTTTGTTTGTTTTTTTAACATGAATACTCTATTTGCATTCTTATATTGAATTAATACATTGATGACTGATTTATTCATTTTATATTTGTATGTGGCACTTTTAGTTCTCCATATACTAAGGAGCAGAAGCATTTTCTAGATTTTCTGTGGATGGACAGTGATTGATGAGACCTCTGGGCATTCAAGCTAACAAGGTGCTTGTGGACTTGTCTTCAAGGATTTAAAGTTTTTTTCACCACCTTAACAAAATCAATCCATTTCCATTTCTTCTGAAAATAAGTATTGACTCTTCTGAATTGGAGAAAGCACTCTAGTCAGCAGATTACAGGAGTCAAGTATGGTCAAAAAGGATTGAAGAGGATCTTTAAGGAGTGTGTGTTTCAGTAGAGGATGAGCTTGATAAGTTCTCCTCATGCTCTTCCACTGATATTTTTTTTTGGGATGAAAGAAAAAGCAATCACTCTCTATTTTCAATGCATTTAGCCAATCACGATTTGAGTTTATATAGCGTTTTGGATGTCTTTTGACAGAAAGACTGTTTGTCATGAACCTTATTAAATCCTCTGAGCAACCCTTTGCAAACGAAGCACGTTCACCGAGTTTGTCAAAATGATCTGAGAAGATTTCAGACCACAGCGTTTGTGCTGATTCATGGCATTCATCAGTCAGCCACTGTAATGAGCTTCTTGAATCAATATCAATAAGCAGAGGATGAGAAATGTGATGAGGACGAGAAAGGCCAATTTAACACTGCCTTCTGCCTTCTCATCGCTCTCACTCCTCCATGTATTGGATTGGATTGGAATCATCTGTCCATCACGGCTTAGTGTATCACGGACACCAGCCTTAACAGACTCTCGTATCTTTTTCTCAGATAAAGTAAACACGATTGAGTGCTCTTCCGCCTCATTTAATCTTGCAGAGTTTTCATACATATAAAGCAGGTGTGTTTTCTTAACAAAGATATCTCTCTGTGCTGGAATATAGATTAAATACCCAGAATATAGTGGAGCTGATTTGTGGGAAAAAACTGACAAATATCTTTGTTCATTCCTCTGGACTCTCTAGCAAAATGTTATATGTATTATTAATAGAACTGTAAATGTATTGATTAAAGGGTTGGGCCAGAAAAATTGGCAAACGCCTCACAATATTGCTTTTCTGACATGGCCTTGAAGATGAGTTATTTTAACCATGATTCAAGCATTGCTGCACAGGTACCTGCTGAATTCCTGGGTTGTTTTAGTAAATGTCAGACTGACTAGCTTTACAGCAACATGCTGTGTGGAGCAAGACAGCGACTCAACACGCGGCCCTCGAGCCTTTGCTTTGGTGCTCGCTTGATGTCATCAACTTGGCAACCTCAACAGCAACAATTACAAACATGTCGTCTTAGCAAGGTAATAAGCAGCAGGCTGTATGGCATTATAAGGAATGGTAGAAATGTGTCAGGTGGCAGAGATTGTGCTGAACCATGTGGCCTATTGTATTCTGCAAACTGTCGAGTGAACGCTTCAAATGTAGACAGCTTTGTTGATTAAAATGGGAGTGATTTAGTTTTCACTTTCAGCCCGTGTCCAGTATAAAACATGAAGAAAATGTTTTATACTAGGGTCTGGGGCCTGCTAGAGGGTACATAGAAAATTTAAGAGAAAAGAAAAAAACATCTTAAAATTTTCATTTTTTGTAGGACTGTCAAAGTTAACTGTAACTCTGCTCTGGATTTATATTTATTGTGAGAAGTGTTATAAAAATCCATTTTAGTTCACTGAAAATGTTTTCAGGATTATATGATGCCGTTCAAAAGTTTGGGGCCATTAATATTTTTTGAAAGAACGAAATAATTAATTCTTTTAACCAGCAAGGAAGCATTAAATGGATCAAAAGTAACAGTAAAGACATTTATAATGTTGCAATGGTTTTCTGTTTCAAATAAATACTATTCTTTTGAACTGTCTATTCATTCGGAGAATTATCACAGTCTCCACAAAAATATTAAGCAACACAACTGTTTTCAACATTGAGAATAGTAAGATTTTTTTTTTTTTTTTTGAGCACCAAAACCACATATTAGAATAATTTCTGAAGGATCATGTGACACTGAAGCCTGGAGTAATGACTGCTGAAAATTCAACTTTGCCACTTTGTAACCAACTTTGTATTTTTGATCAAATAAATGCAGCCATGGTAAGCATAAGAGACTTTTTTTTCAAAACCAATAAAAAAATGGTTAAAACAGACCCTAAACTTTTGAATGATAGTGTATATACAGGTGCATCTCAATAAGAATATGCTTTTTAAAAAGTCAGTATTTTCCAGATAATATTTTAATAATTTGTTTTGACTTCAGTACAGTAACAATATAAAAGCCAAAATATTTTTTTTTCCCCACAAACATTGTTTGCAAAAATTGAAAACCCTTGTTTTATAGCAGTGTTACAATTTACAGCATACAGTATTTAATGATGTGCAGTCACAGGTGTGTTTATATATGCTTTTTAAAAGGTGTTTCAAACGTGGCTCATTCAATCAAATTTGTAATGTATTACGGTTTGGTGTATGTTAAGTGTTACATAATGTGCAGCTGTTTTTGCCCTGATGCTAGGCTTGGTTTGCATCTATCAAGTTTTTAAAAAAAAAGGGCTAATGAGATGAAGTGCCCTTCATTTTGTACACTATTTAATTCACTGGATAATCAGGCAATAGGCATTAATTCATGGTTATGTAACAACATAACATTTTTGTGCAGAAAAAAAAATTATATAATGAAATATACAATTAATATAAAAAAGATGTCTTGGTGTTGCATACCACACATAGTCTACATGCCTCATTAATAAGAAAGAATTGCTATAAAAATGACAAATGTGGCCCTAGAGGCTATAAAGACCTGCTTTGTGCCACTTGAGTTTTCCAAAGTTAAGTAACCCCAGGGTAAGCTGTGGATAGACAAATATTTATTATTATTTTTGGATGGAAAGATGTTTTCCTCCAAAGCAGGGGCAGCAATAGTAAACACACCTCCTCGAAGCAGGCACGTGTAGGGGATCAGAGAGCATGGTGATGGCCCATTGGTGCATTGTGGGGCGAGTATATTCACGGCTCCAATGCTGGAACGAGGGCCCCTCCTGGCGAATGGTGGGTCAGATCCTAACAGAGACGGCTTTCCTCTCTGAGTGGGCCTTGTTTCCCCTGGCAACATCACAATCCAGGAGGTCTCAAAGGGCTGGGGGAAAGAGGCTTTAGAGTTCAGTTCTGATGCTTATTGCTCCCCTTGTCTGTCAGATGCTGAATGAGACGGGGATCTGGGATTACACTGGACGATTCCTCCCTCTCTCACTCCTTCCTCTTGTAATGTGCATTAGAGCAGCAGTGAGAGAAAACTTACACGATCTGCGCTTTTCTTGCTCCCTGCTGAGTATGGACCACCATCAATTCTCAGAGCTGTAGTGTGGAAAGTGGGCGAGAGACGCTTCTGTTCTCTCATTTGAGTCCTCTCATTCACTAACACAGAAACAAATAGGCACAGAACAAGATTTTATTGGCTATTAGAAGAGTTTGCATGAGTCGGGACAGGAGTGATGAAGAAACGATGGCAGACTGCAGAACGCCAATATAAAGTTCCTATGAAACTTTGAAGTTAAGCGAGCATGAGCTAATGCAGTCTGAGAACAAAACAACAGATATAACAAATGATCCACCCTTTGAGCCTTTTCCGTTTGAATTCGGCAACATGCAGGGGTGTTCATTAAGTGCAAATAAATGGAATCCTCTCAAATCTCCCTTTCTGCTTTTGTAGAGACGATGAAATACAGAAGCTAATGCTAAAAAAAAAAAAAAAATTCCTGTTTATACTTGTTTCTCTGGAGAATGAGAAACAAACATGAATGCCAAATGCATGTCAGTTTGCTTATTGGAATCACTTACATTTGTTGTAAGAGCGTTTGTTTTGTCATTTTGTTTGACCTCCCGGGGGAGAGATGAGCTTGTAAATCTCTGATAACATTTCGCTGAACTTCACTCCCGTGGGGTGTGTACTCAATTTACATGATGAGCTTTTAGAGACCTTTGCATGTCAAATGAGTCATACTGTATAAAATAAAATCATTTGGTGATGTTTACTTGTACTGTCAACTTAGTGACATACTCTGCTCTAAAGATGACAAAGGCGTCCCTTCAGGCCTCCCACACTATTTAACTACTATTCTCAGCAAATAAAAATACTAATAATAATGATGATTGTCAAACCAGAAATAGTCGGTGGTCTATGTAACGGTCTGTCTTTAACGAGGTCTGTGTTAAACCAGGGGAAATGATTTAGGAGATTTAATCTCATTGTTCTGCTGCTGTATCCAGGAGGTTTAAAAATTAAGCGTGATGCCTGCGGAGAGAAACAACTAGAAGTGTTGGCCATAATTGTCCTTGTTTGGGATTAAATGAGCTGCTTTTGTAGATTTCCCACCAGCTTCTCTCTGTAGACTCTGTTTCTGTAGACTTTCTTTGCTTATTGAACCATAGATCAGAGAGCTCAACCTGGATAGAGTGATGCACTGCTGCTTTAAAACGCAACAAAAACAGCGACCATTTACATGATGCATCAAATGTGACAAATTTTATTGCAAAATGATACAATGGGTAGCCTATGGTTTGTGAGGCTAGACTTGTTGTATTAAGGTTATAAGGTTAAGGTTATAAGACTACAATTGCCATTATCTTACAATTTAACTAAAAAATAACATTCTTTCTCTTTTTTTAATGCAGTTGGCAGATGCTTTTGTCCGAAGTGATGTCAATTATGTTGAAGGTAGAAATGTTAGTTTTTCATGCATTCCCTGGGAATCGAACCTGTGACCTTGGCTTTGACGTGCTGTACTCTTTGAGCCACTGGGTTTGTTTTGTTTTGTGAATAGCATTAACAAGATGTTGTTTGGATACTATAAATATTAAAAGATACTATTCATGGCACATTTTCAAGCATGAAATGAAATTAGACAGAGAAACAAAGTGAGAGGGAAACATTTTAGGGAGCAGGACATGACAATTATATTGATAGATGTACAGTATTGACATGCTACTTTAAAGGTATGATGATAATGATAGCAATATTTATTACAAACCCTTCTGGAATATTTTATTCTGGTCAGTTATGGCATTTTGTGGTGAAATGGTATTAAATAATGACCGGTGAACTGTATTATTTGACCATTGTCACTGGCAACCATGAAGTCTACGCTGTGCTAGTTTCATGTCTCTTGTATCACTCCACTGCCTCTTCTCATATGATGAAGTAATTGAGACTCAAATCAATATGTCATGTCCATTTATTTATTTATTTATTTGGTAAGTAGACATGTAATAAGCACGATAATGTACATTCAGCTTGTCATGATCTCAAAATAAACCACTTCAGGATGATACAAGACCCTTCGCTTTGTGTCAGGGTCATGATCACCCTGTCAAGGTTTGTTTTGCGATAATGATCGGCTCGCTATGCATTATCCTTTACATAACAGCTATTTGTTATGCGATCAAATGGCACGTCTTCTAGCATGAAATGAAACTATGGAGAAACTCAACATCAAAATATAACCATCAAAAGGAAAAACCTCAGGGAACAAGAGTTGAAAATATAGTTATTTAAAGAGCAGGTCATATGGTTTTTTAAAGTGTCCTAATATTGTGTTGGAGTCCCCTACAACAGGTTTAAATGCATCTTAAGGTCAGAAAACACTGTAATTTTCCCAGAATATACATAGAGTCATTTGTAACCCCAATAACGTCATATTTAGGCACTGGAATACGAATTTACCAGGGGAACCCCGACTGAAATCGTGTATTTTACACCCTAGAACATGATTTTTAAAGGGGGACCACCCTCGAAACACGGTTGGGCTAGTTTTGGGTAGCAATTGGGCGGGTTTTGTTGTGACAACCTGGCAACCCTAGCATGCACCTTTACATAAAACAATAATATAGTGCTCCAATCAGTTCTTAAAATAATGACATAAAAACATTTTGTTTAACAATTATGCAAGCGAATCGTGCCCACAGCTAAAGTTAAGCTGCTAAACTGTAGACACTTAACAAAACAATAATGGTGGATACGTTAGCCGAGTGCTAACGTGACTAACTGATGAAACAATACAGTAATTAGAAGCCAACAAAGATAAAAGGCAAGATTAGAGAAGCAGCCCTCGGTAAAATGACGAGCACAACAAAAGGTTTGAATTGTATTGCTGTGGTATCGGGGAACATAGCATCTTCTCGACACAGAGAGTGTTCGTATTTCGCGGGCAGGCGGGGATTATGCTAATGTGTTACCCAGTGACGTAGATTGGTAACAGGCAGAAAATATAACGACTCGTTAATGCGATTCTGAGTCGTCTCTTTCTTTTGAGAGACAATATCTTTATTTATCATGCACTTTTTTGCTTTTTGAAAAAGTCTGAAAATCTATATTTTTAGAAGCTATTTACACTGTGTAAACAGAAATAATACTTTTTACTAAGGGTAAATAGTCAGAGCGATGTCAGGCAAGTTGGTCAAAATTGCCTTTGGCAACAAGGTCAGCTACTTGAACATGGTCCAAATAGACTCTGCCTGTTTTTTAACCGTTTTGACACATTTCACCAGGCTTAAACCTTAAGACTGTTATATGATGTAGCAGAAATATTCGATTCACATGTCAGTGAGCCTGCAGGCAGAGACATGTCTCTTACACAGTGTTCCCATCAGTTGAGCTACAGCTACAGTGTGTTTATCAACCAAAGATTCATGTTTTTTTATCGCAATCATCTACTGGACTTTTACACTTTAAAAAATTGTGTCAGGGTTACCAAAAATATAAGTTTGACCAGATAACCGAAATGACATATTGATTTTTTTTGCATGCAGCACCCATCGTGTGCAGCGCATCAGTTTTTTTTTGATTCCATCTGCATTTATTTGAGGGACTGTCAGAATCTTCCTACCAAATATTTCATGTTTCTGTCGAGGGCATCAGCGCGATGGTCTTCTGTATCACGATGTGAAGTCTGACAGAATGCTGAATACCTCACATGAGTTACCGTGTCTCTCGCTGATTTTTATCTCACTCTCACTCTCATCCATTTTGTTGTGAAGGTTAGGGAGTTGGCAGTAGCCCCGTAAAGCTCTACGGGAGCAAACAGCAATCTTTCCTGAGGCCTTTCAAACATAAAGAACAAAATGCCAGTAGGATTTGAACAGTTCTGTCAATAACACACGCTCCCTCTCAATTCTGTTTTGTCATTCTGCATCCACACTTATTCCAATACCATTAGTTCATTAAATGAGTGGGGTGTCACTTTATTGCAATTCCATTATTTCATCCATCCAAGTGTAAAGACAAACAACACAGGAACTGATACACTGATCTGGTAATGGAAAAGAGGTCAGTGCTCAATATGTTATTCCAACATGCCATAGCGTAGCAATCAGAGCCCCCGTTCAGCTTCTGCTGTTGACAGCATCCTACTTATGAGATGCAGTTGGTACAGTGACACCTGTTTGGAGTTTTTTTTCTCTCTCTCTCTCTCTCTCTGCGTGGTTGTGTTCCCTTGAGTGTTCTGAGCCCCAGCTGGTGAGAGTCTCTCATCTGAGAGATGATTAATGAACAGGCATGCAGAAGGCTGCCCAAAGAGCTCTCCAGGACCCCTCCAGACCTCACAACAGCTCTGCTTGTAAATCATCAGTTACCGGTAGCAGCCTGCTGTCAGTGCTTTACTTTTAATGTGTAAATGTGAGATTCGTGCATGCAGGAAATCATTGTTCGTGGAGGTGATGGATATATTTTGATATTGTCTTGTCTGATTCTATTCCAATTTCAATTAGTTTCCAATAACTTTATTGCTTGATGTTGATTCGGCAGCCACTATGATGGATTCAGTAATTCATTCGTTTAAGGGTTCATCAGGATGACTCAAATGGTAAATCCTTGGTTTGTGAGTCTTTTGAATGATTCTCTAAATATACCAGTTCAAAAGAGTCATTTGCTTGTGAATCGGACTACACTGGCTGTGCTTTATATTTTTGAAAGAACCGACTTGTGAATCTGAAAATTAGTATGAGTAAATGATGACCAATTTTTCATTTTTGGTTGAACTATTCATTTTAAAATCAACTGGTGAGTTAAGGCTAAAGCTCACATTGACTCTTTTTTGCATGATCACAGAGCTGGTGGAGGTGGATGCCAACATAGAGACAGGGAAGCAGTGTGGATGCACAAATAATGTACTTGTCAGATGTAGACTGTGCTAAACATAAATTCATGTCTTATGAAATGACATAGTACAACATGTATTACCTAAAATACTCAGAATCTGCTGTCACGCATTTAACACGGTGGATTAGTTTTTTTGAGAGCTGAATCAACTACTATATTTGCAGAGTGCTTAGAAAGAGCATAAAACTACACTACAAAGGCAGAAGAGAGAGAACCGTCTGGCAAATTCTCTCAACATAAAGGCAACTTGTTAGACATCATTAAGAGTGTAAAGGTCTAAAAACATAAAAGGGCCGAGATAATTCTGTATGAAGGAGAGGTGAGAGCTCATGGGAAAGCTGGTTATGTTAAGCTATCCCAGTTTCATCAAATGATTGCTTTGATCCATCTGGTTCTTGCATAGAATCAGTTTTTCAGAGTAAATGTGAAAACACAAATCTGACATCTACAGTATTTTTTTACCACTGTTTTAATTGTGAGTACTGTATGCTTGTCTATTAGTGCAAACAACACAAATACTGTACGCATAGTGTATTTAATCTTTATAGGTTCTGAAGAGTTCTATGTATTGAGCATGATTATGTTGACATTTATCTAGCAGGTAGGCAAATTCAGTGTGCCCCCAGCTTCTTGGAAAAAGAAAAAAAAGGAAAGACATTTACAAGAGTGTTTCCCACCTGGCCATTTCCTCTGAATTGTTCAGTCTCTTCCTGTTTCTGTGTATCTCATATGCTCTCCTGTGTTCTGGAGTGTAATAATCCATCTGTTTGACTTGATCACATGGGGAATTCAGTGTGACTTCTTTCATGCAATTTATTACAAGTGACATTTAAAAAGCTAGAATTTAATTTGCAAGAATCCTATAAATGCTAACACAAAATTGAGCAGAGTCACTAAAGGTGCCCTACAGCAGTTATGTAAGACTGTCGAGTCCCTAATGACTCAGTAAGAGTCACTGAATCACTGAGTCAAAGACCACAACACCACATGCAGGTGAAATGAGTTTGAACTCGCAGGTGGAGATTTTTGTACTAGCATACATTAGTGCCTGCAAAGTTAACTTTGTATTTAAAAGTTATTTTATTACATTTTTACCTGCTCGAAGCATTTATTCAATGGTAAAGTTTCTGCAGCACTAGTGGCACCAAATGTAATTAATGTAAAAGTGTCTATTTGTTTCACTGGCCTGACTTGGCTAGACATAATAACTCAACTAAATAGGCTCAACTAATACATTAGCCGGAGTTTGCACTACCTGTTTGAACCGTAAAGAGCTGGGGAAGAATTTGAAATGCAAAATTACACTCTTTATTAAGTTCAGACACTATGCTAAGATCAGCTTGGTAAACCTAAAATGCATAGTTCCTTTTTATACTGATAGGATGAACTGTTCAGAAATGTGACATGAAGCCCAGGCTCACTGGAAAAACCTGCCTTTGGTGACATTTCTGCAAAATGATTTTACATTGCTTCTTGCACATTTCACAAAACAAAGTGAAATGTCCAGTAAGTGGCTCTAAAAGTGTTTTCAGTTATATTCAAAACAGATGAAAATAAATATTGTATAGCACTTTAGTATGCTTTTATAGCTTTTAAAGTGTTTTATTAATGATTGGTTGGTTGGTTGGTTGGAGTTCGGTAGAGAAATGTCCAAGGATTGGCGCTGAAAATGTATTGCTCTTTCACATTTGACAATTAGTATGCTTTTATAGCTTCTAAAGTGCTTTATTAATGATTGGTTGGTTGGTTGGAGTTCGGTAGCGAAATGTCCAATGATTGGCGCAAAAAAATGATTGCTTTTTCACATTTGACAATTATGTGCCACCTGAACTAAACTTAACCAATGGTGTTAACTAAAGCAAACATGAGATCAAAATGTATTTTCTAAAGCACCCAAGCCATTTTACATTTCTTTTATCATAACTCATGTTTTACAGGACTCGTACCCAAGTGCTTTGTAGTGCTGTACCAGGTGAGCTACTGAGCAAGTTTACGTTGACAAAAAAGCCATAGGCTACATATGAAGCTGGTTATGTAATGCAAATGTATTAGTTTACTGAGTGGAAATAAGTCTTTATCGATCAATAAGTCATTTATAATTTTTGTGAAAGGAGTAAGCTGTTGACATTTTAATGCCTCTAGTGTTGATTTTAGCTGAAACTGCAGTGAATTGTATAGACCGTATGTCAGAGAAACAAGTGTGCAGCCATCTTTAGAATTTTGTCTTTGAACTTCCGTTTTTGCAGTAGCTTTATAGCATCACTGTTGATGAGTAATTAGCCGGTGAAGTGGATTTACCTATTGTAGAGTTAACAAAAGTTGTCATGTGCATTGTAATGTTCGAAGCAGATGTCATAACAAACCTTCATGCTAGGGCTGCACAATTAATCGAATTTCTAATCGCGATTACAATTATGGATGCCACAATTACGTAATCGTTCAAAGCGGCAATTAATCGTTCAAAGTCCACTTATGTTATTCTGTGTGCTTAAGATGCTTTTTTTTTCTTTCTACATGTTATCTTAAGGGTTTTTCCATTGTTTTAATTTTAGTTTTAGAATAACACTATAATACCATTTTTACTTTTTTATAATTTAAAGAAGAAACTAATCCGATGTATAGTTGACATTTTAGGCTTAATACTAAAAGCACTAAAGGTTTTTCAGTTAGTGTGTTTTCAGCTTGTTTATCTTCATATAAAAATACAGCATGCAGTTGCATCAAACAATGGTATAAACATCATTCAATGTAAATTGTGATAATCGTAATTAATAATCGCAATTACAATTTCAAGGGAATAATCGACAATTATGATTTTTGTCATAATCGTGCAGCCCTACTTCATGCTGTGGAAATACAAACGGAAGAAAACAAAGAGCACAGCACTGAAAAGGGGCAGAGCTACAAAGGTCTATATATATAAGTACATTTTTATAGGTTGCATAAAATAGCTGATACAGACACAGCTGTGGCCACACATATTCCATATATGCTGCCGCTTTTGTAACGGGGCTGACAAGACATGAGACGTGCGGATCCATATGCAAGCTTTATTCAGCAGAGAGGTCAGAAACACAGGCAGGGTCGAACAAATGGCAAACAGGTATATGGCGGGCAAGACACAAGAATAATCCTAGGGCTAGCGAAGGTCGACGAACGGCGAACAGAATCAAAAGGGCGAGACTAAGGGGATAAATCCAGGAAACCAGGCAAGGATCAGAAACCGAGAAAACAGACAAGGCAAGACTAAGCTAAGGCAGGGTAAACTAACGAGGGCTCTGTAGTGTAGCTATCACTGGGGGCGATAAGCGCATACAATACTCGGCCGAAGGAAGGGATCAGAGTGAGTGTTAAATAGTGAGTGAGTGAAATGAAACAGCTGTGTGCAATCAGTGCTGTGTGCAATCAGTGAAACAGCTGTGTGCAATCAGTGCTGTGTGCAATCAGTGAAACAGCTGTGTGCAATCAGTGCTGTGTGCAATCAGTGCAATGAATGATGGGATATGAAGTCCGGGGTGATATGCAACAGTGTGTAGTGCGAGAGTCAATGAAAATGGAAAGGGTGACCTCTGAAGGCTAGCAGACGGAAGTTCATGGACCGGATACGTAACAGCTTTGGTGTTCTCGGCTTACCTATATTGTAAAATCACTATAGTGCATAGTCTCTTGTGGATTAGCACATTCATTAGCATTCTTACAAGTAAAAGTTTAAAGGCACTGAGTCACGCATAGTTTAACATTTTGCCTATAATTTAAATTCTGGTGGGGCAATGTACCTTTTGCCCAACAGAACCATTAGACCTTATAGGGTGAGGAACAAAATGGTGTCTTAGATCAGTATGACAGATTTTGTGCTATGTGCTAATGTGGAGCTCTTTGCCCCTAGCACTTAGCTTCATGAATGTGAACTCTTGACAGCTGCTGCCAGTAATGACACTACTACACTCACACAACAGTAACGGGACAGATCCCCCAAGCATAATGGTCTGTAGGGGTAGAGATATATTACAGTAAGCCTCATCAATGCTAATAAGCTCCAGAGGGGCTCTCAATAACAATTAGTTTCATCATCTGATCCCCGAGCTATGTGACACACTCATGAGAAACTTTGACACTGTCGTATGCCAACAACTACAGATATGTGTGCTCAATGCACTGGGTGAAAATAACATGGCATGATCATTAGTTGACATTAATGTTATTCTTCACACTGTCAGCAGGGTAATAAAGAGATTCATTTTCTTAATTCCTACAGATTATGTCTAACCATGATGATCATTTACGGTTGTAGATAAACAGCACAATGAAGCAGAAAACAACACTGCAAGTGCAGTGGGGTCCAAAAGTGTTAAAGTGTGTTTACAATTTAAGGAAATTAAATAGCTTTTTTATATAGAGAAATATTATCAGCATAACAATTTGAGTGGGAAGTTGAATTGAAAAATTGTATGGAATTATGATACTTAGTATTGTCCATTTTTGCTTTAATGACAGCAACACTCGAATTTCATTAACTGCAAAACCTGTTGATCAGTTTTATCCCAGCATGCTTTGCGAATGTTGCAGAACACCTGACCATCTGTAATAGGTTTAAATTAGATTTTGAATCCCAGATTCAAATCTCTTCAAATACCATATTAAAGGGGCTGTCATATTAGTGACATTTTGGCTAAATATTACGTACAAAAAGGTCCTATTTTCCATCATGTACTGATGTTTGAAGCATAGCTCACAAAGAAGTCACTTTCCAACCAAGCAGCTTTCTGTTGGTCAAACCTGTTTCGAAATTTTCGTGGGAAAATTCTTCAAACGCATGGATTCCTATTGAAATAACTGGGTTTCCCTCACAACGATTTGAAGAAGGACGGTAAAATTGACTCTGAGATTAGACATGCACGTCTATTGGATATATACTGTATGTGTCAAATAGAAAATGTGCCTTCGCTTTTTAATTTGAGTTCATTCAGTGAAGTTCATGATGCATATTGATTTTATATGAATTCATTCATTTTCAAGCACCTTTTGATGCGCCGCTACCCCATGGGCTAATTACTACAATGAATCCATTCATTCTCCCTTAACACAAGAACAAGCTTTTGTTTTCTCCAAACAATGGAAGAGAAAAAGCATCTGGAAACGGCGGAAGGCTGACAGGCATTTATATTTCAAATTTATTTAACCAATATTTCCTCAACACAAACTGACTTCACTCACTCAGCCACAGGCAATCTGAGATGAATCCTTTCTCCGCTGCCTCAGTAACCACTGAGTTAAGTTTCTTCTGAGCGGCAGCAGGGTGAATTTTGGGTAGAAAAATGCTGTGGTTGTGTTGTGCTCCTCTGTGTTGTTGACAGGCTGGTCAGGTGTGGGAGAGTGGGAACTCTTGAGGGACAGTGCAGACACCCTGGGTAACTCTAATTGGCCCCTGGTGAATAGTTGTGTCAGCGGTAGAGAAGCGTGGGAGCTGTAGAGGGCCCTATGGAAGAGTTGTGCACTGATCAGTGAGATTGAGAGGGGAGGATCGATCATGATTACAGATTCACTCATATCCCAAGTGCTTGTTAATGACTGTGTGTGTGTGATGTGATTATGATGGCTGTGAGGTGGATCGTAGGTGGAGTAGTTTTACTGCCAGTGTTGTTTGCTCTGCTGATTAGCTTGAGATATCACTGTCACTGGCCATAGTTCATCATGATGCCACTTGATGGGATGAGTATGAGTTATGAATAGCGTGTGCTGTCACAAATGAGGCCTGTTTCGCTCTGCATACATAAAAAGCGCATAAGCAAAGCTGCAGCCTGACTAAAAACATCTCTGCATTATGATAGAGCTGCGGCTGTATACAGAAAAGAAAATGATTTCTGAAAAGAGATTCATTAAATAACAGGCATAAATTATGAAATGTAAGGATACATGGTACATAAATGATGGAACCATTCTGGTTAATTGTCGATATCACTCACTTAAAGTTAATATTCAAAAATATTTATTGTTTTAAGGGTTAGTTCACCCAAAAATTAAAATCGTCATTATTTGCTTACCCTCAAGTTGTTCCAAACCTGTATGAATTTCTTTCTTCTGCTGATCAAAAAAAAGAAAAGAAAATATTTTGAATAATGGGGGTAACTAAACAGTTCTGGTCCCTATTGAAGTCAATGGGGACCAGCAACTGTTAGGTAACCCACATTCTTCAAAATATCTTCTTTTATGATCACATGACACTGAAGACTGGCTGCTGAAAATTCAGCCTCGCTATCACAGAAATAAATTACATTTTACAATTACATAAATATTACAATAAAAACCATTTTTATTACTTTTTTAATGAGGTTTAGGTCAAACAAATGCAGCCTTGGTGAGCATGAGAGACTTTATTCAAAAACATCGAAAAAGTCTTACAGACCCCAAACTTTTGTGGATTATATATGTACTTAGTATACATTATAATGTTGTGGAATTTAAATTAATTTAATTCACTTTAATTTACTGCTTACCCAAACAATGAGTAGTTTGTGGTATTTTGTGTCATGTCATAAAAATATTGCAAAAGGTTGTGTTCATAAATAATTTTGTGTTATTTATGTGTTCATAATTAGTGCATTTCCAGTGTGTTTTCTCCAGGCTTTTTAGTCATGCTGCTTACGTGAACAGTGTAAAGACTGCAACCTGTTAAGTTCAGATTCTGATTCTGTCAATATAGGTGCTGAAATGCATACCGGCTGCTTATGTGTTGGTGTGAAACAAGCTTTAACAGAAGAAGAAAATGAGCTTCTCGCTTGAGCATCGATTTTGGGGAGATAGTCAGCAAAATCAATTTGCCTTTTTTTCTTCTTTTTTTTAAGATCATTTATGTGCCAGAGGTGGAGTGTAAAGTTGTTTAAAGCTGTGAGAGGAGGAGGAAATGAGCAATATTGTCAAGCTGGAGGAACTTCCTGAAGGTTGGCTAAGATCATCTGACAAGCCTCGCAAGGGAATAAAATCAAAGCTCGGTTCAACATCAGCTTCAGTTAGCCTAACATTCTTTAAAAAGCGCAGAGCAGTCAGGCATCTCATTTTGAGGAGACTAACCCTTCTATCTTTTATCAGCAAGTTTAACCTACGTAACAATTAACATGCCACTTTCCTTATGATGACTAGAATCTCTGGCTGCTTTGATGTGGAAATGAGTGGAGGTTGTTCTTTTTTTTCCCCCCTCCTTCCCCATCGCAGAGTATGTTTACATAACGCAGAGCACTGGGAGCCAATGAGAGGCAGCGTGTCAGTGCTGCCAAGAGAGGACCGATAGATCTCAGTGTCTGATCTCCGCTTAGCCATGGGCACTGAGAGGCGGTGGGAGAACCCGGGAATACATTATCCACTCAGGGAATTTTAAAGAGGGGGAGAATGTGGAGGATGGAAGAGAACGAAAGATAAATGGGGGGACGGGGGCTGTTGGGATGGGAAGGAAGAGGGAAGATTCCCACAGACCATTTGGCCGGATTCACCCACCCCAACCCCCTTGCTCCCTCTTTCTCTCTTTGCTTTTCACTTCCTCACTGTATGAATTGCTCCATCCAAGTGCTCACTAATGTACTGTACTTTTGTCCTCATTCCGCCATTTGCTTTTGCTTTATTTATTTACCTTAACAGCAGCTTCTATCCGCTCAAGGTCAAACTCACTGAAGTACCTCCATCTGCATTACGTAACCCCAGTAAATATTCTCTTTGTTTCTCTTGCCTGACTCGAATACTAAAGCGCGCACCAAGTTGTGCATGCTGATTTGGAAAGTTAGAGAGGAATCTCATCTTGCACAGCTGATTGAAGTTTAGCACCGCATCTAATTAATTTGATTTAAATATTTCATACACATAGTCTGATTACTGGTGCAGGCGGAAACTTGCGTAATCAGCCTCTGCTTTATTGATTACCCTACTGGGAAGAGCAGCGCTGAGCAGCGTTCATTTACACATGGGTACAAGTTGGTTTGTACTGGTTTGGTGTTGGACGTTGGTGGTTGACAAAAATAGCCTTGCTAGCTAAGCCAGTGACGATTTGTGGTTAATCAGGGTTTGTTTGTTTAGCATAGCATAATTGAATCATGGAACTACACCATCTGCTTAAAATAAAATGTTGGTAGTGCACTATTTTATTTTATATTATTTAAATTTATTATTATTATTTTAATTTGATTTGATTTCAAGCAACATTTAAATTGTTAATATTTCACGTTGGAGTGTTTTTTTGCCAGTGCACTGTTTTACTTCATTCTCTCTTGAAGGCCTTTCAAAAGTCAGATTATATAATACTTTTTTTTTTTTCCATTTTATTTGCAAGCAATGTTTAAATTATGAATATTTTACATTATGGTAGTTTTTTTATGGTCCTGAATCAAAAATGACTCATTTTAAATCACGTTTCCAGGAAGGCTTGATACCAGCTGAAATACTGCCATTAAACTGACTCCATCAGCGAGGAGAACATTTATGAATAGGTTTTAAGAGAAAACTCTTAGATAAAAACTTTTACTGCTATTTAGGAGAACTCTTAGTGGTACTAAAAAACTGAAACTATAGACATATTTAAATGAAAATAAATATGACAAAACACACACAAAAAATACTAACAAAAAAAACAAAATACTAAAACTGTAACTGAACCTCGAGTGAAATATAATAATACATTTTGAATTCAAAATATTAACAAAAGTGCTAACAGATAGCTTTCTCTTGGTATTATAGGTCCTGTTGGATAAACCAGCATCCCATGCTGGAGAACAGTGTCCAAAACACAATATATACTGGTTTTCAGCAGTAATATTTTGTTATATTTTTTAATACGGTAGTTGCTGGCTGTATTAATGGATGTAGAAATTCTATCATACATTTTTTATGAAAACCTTGAGGAAATTATTGAATGGAGGCTATTTGCAACCAGAAGTGCTATTTCTAAATAGTCTTAGTTGAATAAATATTTAGAGATTTTTAGGGAAAAAATAATAAACCGCGTGCAGCCGTACACATGTTTTTAATACATAAATTACATATCAGCTCTGATTTAGGCTATGTCCTGTGGTTTATCTGTAAATAGGTTTGATTCTCGTTGTCTTCTGAATCACATAAAACGAAGAGAAATCCTGGAGTGAGGAGAGTGTTTCTGGAAAGTACCGTAGTGGGATGAAAATAAGTGGCTCAAAGTGCAATACTTATCCCAGACCTCGATCATTTGCTGGACACAGACCAAACCTCAGACACAGCACAGCGCCAGGGACACGGAAAATCAATCGATGTGACAAACTGCTTGCCATCTGTTTAGGAGAGTCTTCCTCCTATGAAACCACCTGCCGAGGGGCATTGATCTCAGAGACTTGGGCGAGAGATCATTAACATTATTTTTGGACTATGACAAGAATTAGCTTTATCCAAAAACATAGCCTAGTCTTTTTAGTTACTTTTCTGTAAGTGTGGTACCATGGTATTTTGAACATGCACCATACGTATTATACATTTTTTAGGCATTTTACCAGTGTGTGTGTGTTTGTTTCAAACCAAAGCCACAGTGTGTCTCTCAGTCATCTATCCATTGAGTGACAGAAGAAATGAAGAGTGAAGGAAAAGGAAACAAGCTCAGCGGGCATTAACAGAGTGTGTCGTAATTAAATCAGCGTCATTTAATGCTATTCAGTTATCCTTCAGAGGCCTCAGAGAAGACCCAAGCATATATCAGTGATACAGTATTAACCTGTCACTGTCCTGTTTTCAAGTAGCACACACTAGCACTTCTTCCTCACAGGTGCGAGTTAGGAGATAGCAGGACGCCACTTAATTCAGATGTTTCCCCTCACAGTTATCTTGCTGTGATCAATGCAACATGACAATGCTGCTTTTATCGGGGGGTATTTATAGGCCAGGCCCTGGTGGTCCATCCCGTCCCCTGACACCGCAAACTCATTAAGGGCCAATAAAAGAGCTTTCACACCTACAATCTAGTCTCATGGTAAGTGAAAAACCGTGTCTGTGTCTTTGCAAGCCTGTCAGTCACCTGACTGTCCTCGCTGTGATCCTGAAAAGGATCTGGAAGGACTCAGTTCATACTGCAGTGTGTTAGTCAGGCATGAATTGCTGCGAACTGATTGAATGCTTCATTGAAGAAGATAATTCCTGACATGTCACCCTCACGGCACATCCCTACAGAGTCAAATGTTTGTTGCTTGAAAATAATTCCTGCTTTGTTTACTGAGGGCCCATTACACATGCAGTTTTAGAAACAACAGCGCATTCACAAACCAAGTCAACCAGTTAATTAAAAAACAACAAAGACTCTGACAGTTTACATTTAGAGTTGCACGTAAAGTGCCAAATATTACATATGTTTGCTACGGCTAATCCACACTGTGCACTGCAGTGGCTAACAGAGCTACTCCCACAGATATGTGGATATCACAAATCGGTTGTGACGGTACTGTCACTGCATGCCAAACATCCAGTCTTTTTACGCTTCTCTTTACAGGCTGTTAAACGAGAGGAGAAGGATCTGCCCTTTTTGAGGCTAATTAGCTATGGCATAGAACAAGGGAGCGAGGGGCTAAAGGAAGGAAAATAGGATGAGGAAAACAGCAGAGCTAATTAATGAACTTCAAAAGAAAATATTAAAAAGTTAGTTAGACCAGGAGCAACAGTTTGATTAAGTGAATAATTTAGCAGAAGTGCTTACTCTGGTGCCCACATTTTTATTTTGGGAAACAATACACACTAGGCTTTGTGTCTGCATTGTTGTTAGCATCAGTTTTAGCCTAAGGGGCTCACTTGCTATTCAACAGTTAGCCTAGCATCACGCAACACCTGACCGATGGCTAAACTGTTGGGAGAGAAATTTAAATTCACACCAGCTAATGCTCGAAAGTCACCTACTGTGTGCGAACTAATATGAAATTATGTTTGTCAAGGTTTTATTTGAATGACTGTCTTCCGTTGACCTTGATAGAACTAGTTAGACCAGGAGCAACAGTTTAAGTGAATAATTTAGCAGAAGTGCTTACTCTGGTGCCCACATTTTTATTTTGGGAAACAATACACACTAGGCTTTGTGTCTGCATTGTTGTTAGCATCAGTTTTAGCCTAAGGGGCTCACTTGCTATTCAACAGTTAGCCTAGCATCACGCAACACCTGACCGATGGCTAAACTGTTGGGAGAGAAATTTAAATTCACACCAGCTAATGCTCGAAAGTCACCTACTGTGTGCGAACTAATATGAAATTATGTTTGTCAAGGTTTTATTTGAATGACTGTCTTCCGTTGACCTTGATAGAACTAGATATAAAAGTCAGCGGGTTCTTTTGTTGTTGAGTCACCTCTTTGACAGCTATTCCCCTGCGCTTGCGTGGGAAACATCAAAAATTGATGTTTGTAAAAGGACTCTTTTATTTTGAGCTGATGCCCCAAGACATAGCCCTTCATTCTGTACTTCTGGATTTCAGTAAGCAGTCCTCTCATTCAAACAAAAGGAAACAAAGCATTGACCCTTCAATGTAAGTCAAGAGGAAGCTAGTAGAGCCACTGTTAAGGTGACTGTGGTGAAGTTATTAAATGAAACTAAGATGTGAATGACTGAAATTATTTTGTTGAGGAAAGTCAAAATGTATGAAATGGAGAGAAGATTAGGGCAACTGAATATTCATCACCAAATTATTTATCAACATATAAGATCTTATGTTTTGTTATATTATGTAACATAACAACATAGCAAATCTCTAAATTCAATACTTCAGCACCTTTCCAGTTAGATTATTTTATGTAGATAAGTGATGTTGTAATGTTACATAATTAATAACATAACATAACAACCCTAAATTTAGTACTTCAGCAAATTTATGCTTAGATTATATTATATGTAGAGAAATGTTGTGTTATATGTAGCGTAACATAATAACATAATATAACCCTTACTTCAGTAATTCAGCTCGGAAGCACCTTTCAACTTAAATCATCTAATATGTAGATCAATTTTATTTTATGGTTTGTTATGTTGTGTTTTGAAACATAGTAACCCTAAATTCAGTACTTCAACTCAGAAACAGCTCGGAAAATGGTGTTATGTTGTGTTATGTTTTTTTTACCTTATGCTATGCTGATATTTTCAGTAATGTAGTTTTTGTATTCTGCTTGTATAAGGAGTACAAAAGAAAAAAATACCATCTGTAGTCTCAAGGCAGCGATTTATTCATTTGCTTTAAAATTAGGCTGTTGCAGGAGCCATTTTTCCCTGGAGTATGTACCTATTTCAAGAGCTCTACGAGGGTCAAGGTTTGGTCAGTGGAGGAGAAAAATAGCGTCCTCGTTTAAAAAAGAGCAACTGTCACTTTAGAGCCCTGTACTTGCAATTTAGAGATTAGCCAAACCTCCCACAAACTGCTGTAGTTATAGCTCCAGAGACAGAGTCCCCATCTACAATAACCAGAGATAACTAGCAAAATTATTCACACTTTAATAGGGCGGTTGACATGACACGTTGCAGCAGATTCCTACAGTTTGGCATGCTATACTTCATCTGAAACAATTTTAAACAATATTTTTTCCTCCCACAGATATGCTGGTTTGTGGCCTCATAATTGAGACAATGCGTGCAGTATTTATTTACACCATAGAGTTTATTTGTTACTTCACAGGACTATTTAAGCGAAATGGTGATTGAATATTAATATAAAAACACCATATGTATAAAAGATTTATTAAAACATTTTTAAAAATTTAACTATAAGCATTAATCTAGAATGTATATTATATTATATTATATTATATTATATTTACAGGCTTGTTATATTTGTCAAGGGTGATGTTTGTTTCTATTGTTGCTACAGCTATTGAAGCTATTGAAGGACTCTATAGATTTAATTTAGCTGTTTAGGTCCTTAAAGCACTCAGTATTCCGATCACTTTCTATACCACCTCTGAAGTTTGTAGCCTTGTGCCTCTGTGTTAAATTGACTGTTCTGTCTCAGACCAGTCATGCATTTCAGTAGTGAGGACAGCTTTCCACGGGAGCCCTCCTGATTAGAGCCAGTCAAAGGAGAGTCGATGGAGGGTGAAAGCAGAGCAAAGTACTGTTTAGAGCGTACACACATTCATCTGGAATTTTCTGAGGCTGTTCGGACCGTGCCGTATGGTCGCTCTTTTTATGTGTGCAGCCGGCCCGTGTTCGGCACACTCATTTGCAGCAAAAGGGGGGCTGGCCGGGTCACTTGCCTCGCAAGAGATGGATCTCCCATGAGCTCTGGTCTGAAACCGATTTTTCAGCTATGTTTATGAG
Source organism: Sinocyclocheilus rhinocerous (assembly GCF_001515625.1). NCBI lineage: Eukaryota > Metazoa > Chordata > Actinopteri > Cypriniformes > Cyprinidae > Sinocyclocheilus > Sinocyclocheilus rhinocerous. Next base: position 661,645 of record NW_015666532.1, read on the forward strand.
ACACAAGTGTGAACATCAGAACAGCACAAACCACATAGAATCGTATCTTTTCAACTCTAATTTAGGCCACTTCCATATGTGGTATTAAATCAGATCCAGGTCAGATATTTTGCAATGCGACCAGAATTGGATCCAGAACATATCAGAATTTGTGTGACTTTTACATCACTCTAGATCAACATTGGTCACAGTTCTACGTTGACAGGAGTCACTCCAGAGATTTGACATATTTCTTCAGTCGGTGGAAGGACGGTGAGATGTTAGAACTCATAAGTATTACAGTCACAGCTCTACACAAGCTAAACTAAAGGGAAAATGAGAATGTGAGACTTCTGTAAGCAGGGTTAGAAATCGAGAATGTTTTATTTATTTATTTTTTCCCCTTCTGTTTCATTTCCCAGAAAAAAAAAATAGAAAAAATGCTAGATACAGTATATTTGAAATCATATAGAGTTTATTTCAGATTTATTATATACTGTTGAAATCTGAGATTATTTCATAATTTTATTAATTGTTTTGCAAACACTAAAAACTGAAATGAGAATAGTAAAGAATCATTATATTTGGTCACACTTTAGTTTGGGCACCAACTCTCACTATTAACTATGACTTTTGCTTCATTAAACTCCTAATCTGTTGCTTATTAATAGTTAGTAAGATAGTTGTTAAGTTTAGGTATGGGGTAGGTATTAAGGGATCTAAAATATGTGATCCTGAACCACAAAACCAGTCATAAGGGTCAATTTTTCGAAATTGGGATTGACACAATGATCTTTACTTAATATCCTAATGATTTTTGGCATAAAAGAAAAATCAATAATTTTGACACATACAATGTATTTTTGGCTATTGCTACAAATATACCCCAGCGACTTAAGACTGGTTTTGTGGTCCAGGGTCACATATGGTCATGCAGTATAAGGCATTAATATGTGCTTTATAAACCGCCAATAAGCTAGTAATATATATGCTAATAAGCAACTAGTTAATAGTGAGAATTGAAGTGTTACCTTATATTCCTTCACAATTTCTATCCCTGCATCTCTGCATCCAGGTTTATCTTTAGAAATGTAGCAATTTCAGATTCAATCTTAAAATTTGACAGCAGCGGTTGGGTCGAGTCACAGTGTCTCGTTTATAGGCCATGTTCGGGCTTCAGCTCATCTGTGTGGACCTGTGCAGACTACTCAGCAGTCACCTTCACCGTGCTAGTCCTCTGAGTGTAGAGGCAATCAAGGTAGTCATTCTCTCTCCTTCTGCTACAAGTTACAATCATGTGTTGTAAAGTGGGTGATGATGGCTGTCGGGTGAGCTGTGTGTGGGGGCACGGCCTCATTGGAGTCCTGTCAGTAGAGAGAAGAGGCCCATTCACTCAGTTTTCATCCACTGTGGGAATTCAAGAGTCTTGTCTAGTTCCAGACATGAGTGTAAAATCCACTCCACGACAGCTCTGAGCCTTGCTTCTTAGGTGGCTTCATCTGTAGGACTCTCACGCAGAGGCTGAGTGTCTCCTCTGTGGACAGCTGTCCAGCATCATTAGGTTTCCTCCATCAGGGTGACACGTGCCCACTGTGTCTCACCTCTGCAGGTGAAGTGAGACGAGACTCAAAACCTCTCAGTTCCCTTCAGCAGAAAGCCTTTGTTCACACTGCATGCACATCCGATTTGGTTTTCAAATCCGGTCTGATCTGTCCGCACCGTCGTTGCGCATGTGATAAAATCTGATCCGTTTGTTCAGACCATGTAGTCAGTATCCACTGTATCTGTATCTGTTGCTACAGTATGTACGCGTAAGCACAAATCTAAGAGACTTGCATTTAAACAACTGGGGGTAACTGTCAGTGTGAAAGGAGAGGACATAAAACTGGAAATTATACCTCTGCTCATGGAGAGCTGAACGCAGAGCTGAACTCACAAGGCACATCAGACAACATAAGCAATGGAAGTGTTTTATGGATATAGTGTGGCCCAAACTGCTGACTCTCTTGCTCATTCACTACTCACTGCATAATGAATGTCACACAGTCGATGCATGATGAAATAGTGAGCAAAAAGGAGTGTATTCAAGCTCCAGTAGTGTGTACTTTGTATTTTGTTACATGTATGTCATGTATCGAATATGAAAAAAAACTACCTGACACTTGATATGACTGTTAGGACTGAGATATTTGGAATTAGATAAAAAAACAAAAAAACAAATATTGGATCAGGTTTGTAAACATTGATTTAGAATTGGTATTGTAAAAACAATTCATGTTTTTTTTTTTCACTAGACTACAAAAATCTAAATTACTTTATTAGTAATAATACAATTAAGAATAATAAATGTATTGCTGCCTATCTGAACAAAGAGACTTAATTTTTCTTTTGATGTTTTCACCATTACTTCCTTAATTTGGGGTGATTACTATATAGTACAGTACACTACTGTTCAAAAGTTTGCGATCGATAAAAAAAGATTTAAAAAAAAAAAATGTTTTTTGAAATAAGTCCACCAAGGATGCATTTATTTGATCAAAAATACAGTAAAAAAAAATTTAATATAAAAAGTAATATTGTGAAATAAAATTACAGTTTAAAATATTAATTTCTATTTGTATATATTATAAAACGTCATTTATTCTTGTGTTGGCAAAGCTGCAATTTAGCAGTCACTATTCCAGTTTTTAGTGTCATTTTCCCGTTTCAGTTTTCAGATTTCTGATCCTTCAGAAATAATTCTTGTGTGCTGATTTGGTGCTCAAAAAAACATTTCTTATTTTTTATCAATGTAGAAAAGAGTTGTGCTGCTTCATATTTTTATGGAAACCGTGATGTGTTTTTTTTTTTCAGGATTCTGTGATGAATAGAAAGTTCCAAAAGAACAGCATTTATTTGAAATAGAAATCTTTTGTAACATTATAAATGTCTTTACTGTCCTTGCTGAAAAAAGTATTAATTTCTTTAAAAAAAAACAATTCTGACCCCAAACGTTTGAACAGTAGTGTACGTAACATAGACATAGCTTTAGGTTTTTACTAAAGCAGTCATTTGCTTTGTTCTTTTTTCCGTTGATGGATTTTCTTATCCATTATTACTGTTCCCTCTTTATCAGCAACCTACATGGCTCTTGACAATTTACAGACAAAAAGTACTATAATTGTCACCCTTCATGTCATAATCCATATTGTAGTCTATTAATAAGACACTCTTGGACTGCTTCTGTTTGACTTGACACTCTAAGATTCATTCCATGAGAAAAGTGATGCATTTTTCATCTCCTGCCCTCTGTAATAAGTCACACAGGAGCCAAAGCTTCGGGTCCTGCCTCCAGTATCATGCAAAAGAGCGGACAAATCTCCTCGTTGTGACTTCCGTACGTGAAAGCTCATAATTTCACGTTTAAAATGATTACGGCCCCTGCGGGGCTGCACAGACTCCCCGCAGGCATGTCGCTCCCTATTCGGTGCCGTAGCCAGCCGTGCAAACTGAGCTGCCTAACAATGAGTCAGATATTAGGACCGACGCTGCCTGTGGTAAGATGCCACACTCCCGATACGGTAATTGTATCCGAAAGTATTATTTCTTCCCGTGGAGATGCTGCAGTATCCCTGCTGTGTTTCTGTCTGAGCGGAGGGGAATAATGAGGCCGGCTGTATGCTGCGAGGAGGCTGTGGACGGCCTTCATCATCAGGATGGGTCGCTCCCTCCAGAGCCCAGGAGCCTGGCTGCAGATCGCTGCCATTGTGACCAGAGGCAGAGTTACGATCCAGACGCCATCTATCATACAGCAGCCTGCTAAAGCAGTCAATGACCCTGATTAATCACCTCAGCTGAGCATTGCTATAGGAGGACTGATTGAGTCTGGATATTAGGGCTTTATTTTTTTTACACCCTCCATCAATGCCACATAATAGATTAGATTGCATCGTGTCTGAATTCAGTCACTCGCTGTGATGTGTGATGCAAACTCATTGAGAATCCTGCTAGAAGATGTCTGTAATTAGGTCAATGATATATATTAAGAGTGTCCATGATAAATTAAATTAAAAATCTTTATACACCCCTGCCAAGTTCTTAGAAACTGACTCTTTGTATTTATGTTGATTTCATATGCTTTTAAAAAATTTTCAAGAAACGTTTCAGTTTAATGAATTAAAAGTCATGTGGTGAGATCAAGTAAAAAATATTTTTAATATTTTTCTTACACCTTGAATACATGCGAGTGTGCATGTTTAAAAAAATATTTTAGAAAATATTGATAAAAATTAATATTCAAAAATATATCTTTTTTTAAATATCTAAAAATAAAATGTATATGATAAAAGGTTTTTATTTATTTATTTATTTTATTGTTTTTTTTTATTTAACAATTTATTATTTATTCATAAATATGGGAAGTCACACCACATGACATTTTTACCTGAACTTAAATTAGCCTTGCCTTTTCAAAAAGGTCAAATTATTTGATATTTTAAGACACTTATTGACCTTGACACACAGTCATGAGGGTCTGCAGTGGTCCTCTCTATGATATCATTTCCTTTTTCTTTCTTTCTTTTTTAAGAATGTTTCTCTGTGCTGATTGCATCACATGATTTTCAGTTTTAAAACTTCCTTTTCATTTTTTTAAAAGAAATAATAAAATATGGCAACCACTTCATTCTTTTAATGAGCCTTTTTCTTCAATATGAACAAAAATGTAAAAATCGAAATGAATTTTATCGCTTATCATATCAGATGTGTTTAAAATGATGTCTCATCCTTATGAAGTGCCCTTGAAACAGCAGCAGCGGTGACATCATGAAGGCTAGATTTGGCTCTCTTATCCAGCATGGCTGTCATTTGGGGAAACTTGTTTAGAATGGCAGCACTCTCTCTCTCGCTGTCCCTTTCTCTTTCTCTTTTGGCAGCGTCAGTACATGCTCGCTCCTCTTGACATAACAAGGTCTGGTTCCCAAGCCCCCGCATCAGATGCGGGCAGCAGATAGCCCCAGCGATAAGTGGCTTTTCTCCTCTCTTTTATCTCGCATGGAAGAGCTTTGCCTTGGAGCTTTGCATTCACAACATTGTGGCAGCCCCTTGCTTTTCCATATCATTAAAAGCCCCCAGTGTCTAGCAGGGCTGGCATGATGGCAAAAGGCCTACTAGTGGCAAGAACACAATAAGTGGGACTGGAAAGCCTCCAGAATCACATCGTACCGAGCTGTGGCAATGCCTCACCATAATGTGTAACGCAAGTGTGTGCAATGCCAGATATTCGGATCCACCACCTTTGGATTTATGGCAGTGTGTGTGTGCATGTGCCTCAAGTGATCCTTTGGTACAAAGACTCGGGGAAAAAAGTATGCAAGATTTCCTGTGAGGCTTAAAGAAATGCTCACATGCTGCCGTCTCGACTATTAATAGCAAAATCTGCAAATTTACTGAACTCTGCCACAGGAAAAATGTACTTGCTTTTGTGTGTGTGTGTGTGTGTGTGTGTGTGTGTGTGTGTATATGCAAGTATGAAATGTTTATAGAAATTCGTTCTTTCTGTTTTTTTTGTTTGTTTTGTTTTTTCCAAACAAAGTCATTTTGAATTGTCAAAAGTGGTTTACAAAACTAAACTATATTAGATTAACCCGCTGATGCATGGTGTCTATTTTTTTACCATTGAGGTTCTGAAGTAACATGCAGACCACCATTGATGATGACCTTTAAACCTTACCTATAACTTTATCCCCCGGTTTCACAGACAAGGCTTAAGCCTAGTCCCGGACTAAAATGTAATTCTGAGCTGTTTCAACTGAAAGAAACTTGCACTGACTGATCTTAAAATATATCAGTGCCTTTGTTTTGTCTCAAGATGCACACCAGTAATGTTTTTTCTAAGGCATGTTTATAAAAATTACTTAAATGTCCTAACTGAACTATGGCCTAATCCTGGTTTAGTCTAAGCCCTGTCTGTGAAACCAGGCCTATATGTCTCTTCTTTATTGTCATAGTGTTTTTTATTTTTAACAACAAATTCAACATGATTGTTGAAAGGGGTGAATTACCTCTTTAATATTTTCTGAAATCTTCTACTGCAGTGAACTCTCTCAAAACACATTACTATGATAAAAGTAAGAATAATTATTTTCTTGTTTTGGGGGAAAAAAATAAACATGAAGATGTTTTCTCCTTTGGGATTGAATTATTCATGCATCAGAGGGTTAAAAATGAAAACATTAGACGTTTTTCTACCAGTGCATTTATGTCCTTGCACAAAGCTTTAGTGTGTGAGCAACGTTTCAAATTTTCTCAAATTATGTTTACCAGAATATCACTGTTCATCTCCAGTATTGTTGCATATTTTCTCCAGTTTAGATCTGTCAAGGTCTCTGCCTAAAAGCAGCTTCAGATAGTTGAATGTGAAGATCTTCTGAATATCAAAGTTTTAAGTGACAAAGGGAAGACGACAGCAGGTGAATGAGGAGCGGCGTGCTGTGAGGAACTGAAGTGTGTTTGTTTAGAATTCTCCATGATGCTCCGCCTATTTGGGAAAGCAGGAAGGTGTGTGTGTGTGTGTGTGTGTATGTACATGAGAGAGAGATCTTTTTGATATTTCTCAGCACGAGCGTCAGTCTGTTTATGATTCAGCTGTCTCCTCATCATGTCTGTTAACACTCGCACCGCCACCCGCCCGAACCAGCGGCGCAAAAAATCAATTTATTGTGCAATCGTGTGTTTGGCGATGGAACCAATCAGTGGTTATTTTTAATGAGGTTATGGAAGCCACTGTAAATTCACAGCTCGATATTTCACCATGAACCATAAACAAGTTCCTGATGTGCTTCGGGAGAGTTTGAGAAGGTCAGAAGCAACAGGAGAAATGTGTTCCTGGAAAGACAGTGAAGGATGGGTTTCACGCACGCACACACACAGTTGTGATCCCTCAACATATGCTGGGATGTTCTGCTCAAACTGATATATGTCCCCTCTGTAATCTGTTCATGCTTGATTAGAAAGAAATATCTCCGCAGAGTTTACGTTGAAGGTCAGGAGCTCCAAACTTTCAGGAGATTTATTCCTTTTGATAGTATAAACAAGTGATTAGACAAACAAGTCTCTTGGACTTGTTTGAAAGGACCTAAAATACATTTGTCCGCTTAATGTAAACGTGGCTGTGGAGAGATGGAATTGAGGTAACAGTTTGGGAGTGTGGCTAATCTATAACAGGTGGACCTGATTTAGACTGTGAGAGCTGAACTACAGTAACATATCCAGTAGGGCTGGACAATAATTCAATATCAATATGTATCGCGATATAATTTTTTTCAATAACGGTGATATGATTTTTAAACACATTTCCGATATTTCGATATACATTACCAGTGTTTCCCATACATTGATTTATTTGTGCCGTTTGACTTCGTTGAATAAACATGAGCACTGCACGTTTCAAAATCAAAAAATGTCGCGGGTGTTTTATATAAATGTATCTGTGAAGGGAACCGACTGTCTTCAGAAATCGTGATATCAATTTTGGCCATATCGTCCAGCCCTAATATCCAGAGATGTTCCGCCGCATGGAAGTCATTTACGGCACGTTTTATGGTACGTGAGTGTTTGTGTGTGTGTGAATGAGAGTGCAAACATCTGAAAGAGCCATTAACTGAGGGCAAAACAAGCAGCCTTTAAGAAAGCACTTGATGTGGGTTGCACTGTGAGGAAATCACCGTGCCAATAGTTTGTCTAGTTAAAGGACAGACAGGCAGGTGCTGGAGAGGGCAGCTTGTCTAGATGAGAGGACAGGACCTTATACTGAACAATGAAGGCAAATGTACCAGTGCCTGCAGGTGCTTCCTCGCTTACAGAGGTGTGAGTGCTTTCTCCTGTTTTCACTTAGATACATGTTGCTTTATAAAAAAATATTTTAAAATAATATATTTTAAATATTTTAGAAAATATTGAGCTCTTGGTTAAATATGGGTTATTGGATGGATGGATGCACCTCACAAAAGCATGTTTTCATCATATTTCATCAAAACCTTTAGTGTGTGTGTATGTGTATGTGTATGTATATATATATATATATATATAAAAAGTCTTAGATCTTTGAGTTCAGCTCATGAAAAATGGGGGCAAAAACAAAAGTGTTGCGTTTATAATTTTGTTCAGTGTATATATATATATATAATTTATTCCTTTGATGGCAATCACTTTTGATCAGTTAATGCATATTATTTCTTCCACCCAAAAAAAAAAACATGTCTTACTGACTCAAAATATTTGAGTGGTAATCTAAATATATTGAATAGAGGAAATTAAGTCTTTTTGTGCAATTATGATGGCATTTATTTACTGTAATATGTCTTGATGTTTTACATTTGATTTAGTTTGCAATTTATTTTTGTTCTCTTTAGATTCACATTAATACAGGCATGAAAACTCATAATGACTTTATTTTATGAGTTTTATGAGTATTTTATGAGTATATTTTATTTGTATTCATTAAAAGCGGTACAGAAAATACTAACATGTTTCTTTCATTTTTGTCGATGAAAGATGTCCTTGACATATCATTGACAGGCTTTCTGAGATTCACCCATAAATTGCTGTAAGGCAGTAAAACTTGTTTTCAGAAAATATATCTTTAAAAGTGTCATCTTATTTCATTGGCATATTTATTACTTGTTATAAGCGTAAAAACCTTGATGCATGTTTTTTTTTTTTTTTTCAACCACCATTTATTTTGCAGTCAAAGGCATATACTCACAGGACTCACACATTCACGCATTCGCAGCCTCTGTAGGTCACACTGACTTTCAAACTGATTCGCTCATGCTATCTTTTGCCTCTCCTCCCGTTCTCTCTCTCTTTCTCTCTCCCTTTCTTTTTCTTATGCTCTGAAAGCTGCATTCTCATGAAACGCATACTATGTAGAGAGAAAATCTAATGTGAAGCTTGAAAAATTCTTTTATGGTGCCACTGTGTTCAAAGCTTGGATTAAGGGTGCAATTTTATATGAAGTTTATGATTTATATGGAATCAACTCACTGACTAGATTTGCGGTTTTTGTGAGCATGATCAACTTTTTCATTGATAACTGTTGCTACTGTACTAACCCAGAGAAATGAACAAATGCAAACTAAGTTGTTTTCGAAGAGGTCTATTTTAAGTCCTAGTCAAAGATATTTTTCAATCATTCCCCTTCTCATTACAGTATTACAGTGAGAGTTTGGTTTTCCGTGTGTTCTGGTTTGCCATTCTCTCTCTGCATAATGGTGACCTAGATAAGAAAATATGCATTGAGGTTATTCATTCCAGCTTATGCTGTTGTGTTCCCTGTGATTTTCTGCCCAACAGATTTAGCCTTTGTGTGTTAAACATTGCTCCTTTGCTGCTGTTCGGTTTGAATGGAGGCCAAATAAAAAGTTGAACTACAGAATATTTCAATTATAATTGCCAGTGTACAGGAGTTGTTATGTCAGTCATCCTAATGTTTGGCTTCAGCAGTCTAATGCTCTGAATCTCTGTTGCAGGTTCTGGCAGGGCGAGTATACGGTGGCCGTGAGCATCAACGACTATCTGGACGTGTACTGTCCGTACTACGAGAGCCCCCAGCCTCACAGTCGCATGGAGCGCTACATCCTTTTCATGGTGAACCATGATGGTTACCTCTCCTGTGAGCACCGCATGAGAGGCTTCAAGCGGTGGGAGTGTAACCGGCCCCAAAGTCCTGACGGACCCCTGCGCTTCTCTGAGAAGTTTCAGCTCTTCACCCCCTTCTCACTTGGTTTTGAGTTCCGACCTGGACACGAGTACTATTATATATGTAAGTGTGTATTTTCAGTGCTGTTTCAACAGTGACATGAGGTGGATTTCTGAAATGAGAAGTCAAAGTCTATTGTCGCAGTCGTTCCCAACTTTTTTGAGTCCCCGTGGTCCACAACTGTGTACAATCCGACATTTCTCATTTCTGTAAATTTAATTTTAGTATTGTAGAATTTTTAAGAACTGAATGTTCTTCAGGGACTCCACTCTTTTAAACCAATGAATTTACATGACTTTTTCAGTCATTCATGATTTATTAGACAAGGACTAAACATAAGGAATTGTAATAATTTTTTTGCACAATTTCTACCCGTTAACATATTTTAGAGCTTGGCATAAATATAATAATGTATATTCATTAAGAAAATGCCAATGGAGTTTCAAGATTTTATTTTAATTTACTTTCCAGGATTTTCTAGAAATCATACTTTTAAAATAAGGCTACCTCAAATCAGTGTTATTTTAGTATTATTTATATTATTTATAGTATTATATGCTGTCATAGTTTTCATTATTATTTCAGTTTTTTCCAATGTTTTTTCATTTTTATTTTTAACATATTTTCAGTTTTCACTTTCAATTAACTTAATAATTACATTTGTCATTTCTATTATTTTTATTTCATTTTTAAAAATAGTTTTTATTTTATTTCAGCTTTAGTTTTATTTCCGTTAGTAATTTTAGTACTTAGACGTATTTCAGTTAGTTGATGCAATTTCTAGTTTTGTTTTTTGAAACAATGAGGTTTTCCATTCATAATTAAATATTTCCATTAATAAAACTGTTTTTAATCATCTTTGTTTTAGATAATAACACTGCCACATATTTCCAGGTTGAACATAAGAATGAATGAAAATAAGCATGAATGAAAATAAGAAATATCTTCAGTTGTCTTAGCTTATTTTAGTGCTTGTTCTTTCTTTTTGTAAATAATTTAGTCATCTTTTGGCCCCCTTGGAGGTTTGCTGGGGCCCCTTAATGTCCCCCGGACCCCTGATTGAGAACTCTGTGGGTTGTTGTTTTTTTAAGTCCAAAATAAATTCAAGCTCCATTTCCATTTGATGTTTGCACAATTTTGAGGTTAAAGGCATATGGAACATCATTTTACATTTAATGTAATGCTAATATAATTTTTAATTGATATTGATTGAAGTTTATGAATAAAAAATAATTACTGCAATAAAACATAAGCACATTTTGTGTAGTATAGTCACCTGTTTTGGAATTGGTCAACAAATGCTTGGTAAACAAGATTAATGACAGTCAAAGACAAAAAGGTACATCTTTAATTAAATCAATCTGAGTGATTACTTTACATAATTCCAAATTTATTTTGATTAGCATATGAGTTGTTTAGTTTGTAATTCATGTTCCTATTCATGTGGATTTGTGGACCGGCTGTGAACATGACAGGCAGGCATTATCACATTGACAGGGTCAATCAGCCAATCACAGAGACGTTCTGTGACTTTTCAGACTCCTTTCACGTTCATGATCTCTGAGAACACAGTGAGCTCCAGGGAAGCAAAAGAGACGCTGCCTCACTCTGAAACTTCATGCGCTGGTGAACTTTAGAAAAATGAGTGCTTTACGAGTGCTTTGAGCTCCTATTTCATACTATTTGTTTTGTTATTTCTGTTCTGTCATTTGAATTTTTTTCTTGCGTCCTCAGAAAAAACGCCTCAGAATTACAGGACATTTAGAAAGATAAGTTAATAGTTTATGCGAAGCAATAGAAATGAAGAAATAAAGATCCTTTAATCTGAAAAGCTCTAGCATTTCCTAAATGAGAAACATCCAACAGCTCTTTCCCATTAACCTCACAAAGCTTTAAACTGGTGGGTTCAAATGGGAAACTTGTCCTTCACGCGTTTTTTACTGTCCTCCAGTGAAGACAATTTGGTGTGGCTAAACCAAATTAAAAGTAGACATTAAACAAAAAACATCTTTGTTTCATGTCAACCGCCTAGCTGTTTTAATAAGATAACATGAAAGACTTGTATCAGGAAGATGCCGGGAGAAAACAGGGAGAGGCAAGCAAATCAATCATTTATATGGTAATTACAATTCCTGACATGGGAGGCTGTGGCGTGGGCAGATGTGGCTGGGCCGGGAGCCACCTGTGTACAGTACAGAGAGCCTGGTGACTTTGAGCTCTCGCCGGCTTTGTGTCGCAGAGCCGCACTGTCCATCAGCAGCCATCCTCTTCCTCTATCCCATGGAGATTGCCACAGATCCTACATGCTTTTCATTTGACTGCTGATTATTCCCTGATTGACAGCTCAGACTGAAAGGGAGTGAAGCAGGCGCGAAGGGGGCGTCGTTCTGAGTCAACATCCCCTCCACCCAAACCCCCCTAAATCAGCATGGCATAGCTCTGCTTATCATACATGCTGCAGTGTTGTCTCCGCACATGAGAGAGAGAGAGAGAGAGGGGAAGAGATGCCACAAAAAGCAGGCAAAAAAGTTCAAAGGTACCCTTCAACTCTGTGTTTCTGCCCCTGTCCCCCCAAACTGATTTTTAATGCGTCTGCTTCGCAGCTTCCAGCCTGGCCTTGCATTGTGAAGGCTTTTGTTTCAGGGCTGGAAAAGGCCTTCGGAAACCCCCGCTCCCCCACCAAGGCAACTCCATTCAGCACCCGAGCCACTCCCTGAGAGGATTGTTTGGATACCGGCAGCTCTATGGGCGTCATTTTCCTTAAGGGGATTGATGCTTTGCGGCGGGGTTGTGGGGTCAGCGATGAGAGATGGATCTGAGAGGTTATCACTGGGAAATGGGGGCTGATCTCGATTGTCTGCCGGTAAAAGAACACGTCCATCAGACCTGGTCAGACTTAACCCCCGGACTTCCATCTCTCCACCCGTATTGATCGGCCGTGATGACATTTTGACAGGCATCTTCTACACAGCTGCCGGCGGTTGAGGTTGGGTGCTCTCCAATGAACCTAGGATCCGGTGTGGTGAACATGCCACAAGAATACACAATGACCTGGGATGGGTGAGGGGGCACTGGGGGAGGGAAGATGACAAACTCTAGACAAGAGTTGGATGTTTTTATGTTTTTTTCCCAGGGATCTATGTAAAATTTGAGTATAGATTCTAAAATCATCTAACATTACACAAATAGTGGTTAAAAAAACAGATGCATTGTCTACTTAATATGTAAAAAGTATGTAAACAATAATTTCAATTTAAAAGAATAATTTGATAACCTTTAGTTAAGTTTTGGATTTAAAATAGTGATAAAACTATATATATAAATATAAATAAAAGCCAGTAATTTATTTTTGGAAACACCATGTAATCTCTTTATCACACTTAATTATTTTATATACATAAACAACAACAAAAAAAGGGTAAATATACAAACATAAACAAAAGTTTGGGGTCAGTAAGATTTTTTAATGTTTAATAAATATGTTTTAATAAAGTTTATCTCCAAGGGTGAATTTTTTGATCAAAATATAGAAAAAAAGTCTTCATAATCCTTCATTCTAATATGCTGATTTGGTGCTCAAGAAATGTTTCTTATTATTATCAATGTTGAAAACAGTTGTGCTGCTTAATATTTTTGTTGAAACTGATACATTTTTGTCAGGATTATTTGATGAATATAAAGTTATTATAAGTGTCTTTACTGTCACTTTTATTAATTTAATGCATCCTAGCTGAATAGAATTATTAAATAAAAAAGTCTTACTGACTCCAAAAGTATTTTATAATATTTCACTTTACATAATGCTTAGATAAGTATTATATATAAAACTTTTGGCCATTTTTTAGCCTTTATTCAGACAAGATAATATGGAGATGGTGAAGGAAGCGAAGTGGGAGACAGAAGGGATGGGAGTGAAAAAGGTTGATTATTTAATTTGTTGGTCCTTGCCATCAAAAAATGAAACCCTTTGCTCTTGATCAATCCCACTGTGACTCGTGCTACAAAAGCTTGAGAAGGACATTAAAATAGGCTGCTGGGTTTTCTTGGTGGACATTTGACTGCGGCCAAGTTCAAATAAATGATTTCACTCACCCCCTCTTTCTTTCCAGACCCTTATAAGGAAATAAGCAGTAGATTTGTTGTGTCTGTAGAACACAGATGAATGAAGTAATCTATCGAGCAGAGATGAACAGTGTTGCTGATGTTCCGGTGGAGCCGATCAGTCGGTTGACTGCTGGCTGGCTCAATAGTGACTCTTTGCTCTCAGGTCACTGAGTGCTATGTGGGGTAATTTGCTATGGGAACATTGTGTGTCGCAGACCATTGTAACGACACCAAGCCGGTGAAGGTCACAGCAATTTCGTCTGAATGAAGAAAATCTCAGACTTTGTTCTTGATTTGGTTGTCAAGGGGTCAAACTCGCTCAGAGGCTCGAGAGACGTTCACAAGTGTCACCAAGAGGATCTTAATCAGATTCATTGGCTTGTTGAATGATTCTGTTTGTCACAAGCACATTTAGCTCATTATTTCTCTTCAACTTCCTTTTCAACAGCCTCTCCTCATCCTAACCACGCTGGCAAGCCGTGTTTACAGTTGAAGGTGTACGTGAAGCCTACAAGTAAGTCGTGCTCTAACTGTTTCACCCTGCCAGCGTAGAAAATAATATCCCCTCATGTCTACATGCCAACCTTCTGTTAGACATAACAGGAATGCAAATAAGCAGTGTTTGACACATTTTCCAGGAACATTTTGTTAATGAGATGTCATATTTATTTCCAAGCTGTGAGAATGTGTTCAAATGCAGTCTACAGCCATCAAAACTAATGGGAACTATTTAAATTGACCTTCATCACTCACCATTGGAAACCTAATATTAAAGGGATAGTTCACCCAAAAATGAAATTTTATGTCCATATGATGGAAGTGAGTGGTCACCAAAACAGACAAAATATCTTCTTTTGTGTTCCACAAAGTCATACAGGGTTGGAACAACAAAAGGCTGAGAAAATGATGACGCCATTTTTATTTTTGGGTGAACTATCCCTTTAATTGTTGGTAAATGCAAGTCAAATTTGAAAAAAGTGTCAGATAATGCCATCAGATAATGTTACATTCATAGTTACAACTGTTCTTGTTTTCCGCATTTTAAAAATAACAGCTCAGACAACATTTTTACTTGTCACAGGGTTATTCATTCTGCCAGTGATGTAATCGCTGGTGCTCAGTTGCAGTATTGTTGGATGCTATTAGGGATTTCTACCCAACTACAGTATACAGTACAGTTGTATTGTGGATAAATATTTTATCTTGTAAGAAAACAAGTGAATAAAGTACCATTTTACTTAAATTCGTATAATGAAAAAGATGGGTTCCATTAAAGTTCCATTAGTTAATGTTAGTTAATGTATTAATTAACATGAACAAACAATGAACAATAGATTTATTACAGTATTTATTAATATTTGTTAATGTTAGTTAATGAAAATACAGTCGTTTATTGTTTGTTCATGTTACTTCACAGTGCATTAACTATTGTTAACAAGCACAACTTTTGATTTTAATAATGCATTAGTAAATGTTGAAATTAACATTAGCTAAGATTAATAAATACTGTAGAAGTGTTGTTCATGTTAACTAAAGTAGTTAACTAATGAACCTTATTGTAAAGTGTTACCAAAAAGACTGAATAATTGGCTGAATAACTCACTCAGAGAAGAAAATGATGCCAATTTCTCCACATATATATCTCCATATATCTCTTTTGAAGACAATATGAAAATGCTACTTTATTCACATACCTTCACAAATCATACACTACTGTTCAAAAGTTTAGGGTCAGTAGGTTTTTTAAATAAAAAAAAAAAACATCTATTTGGCAAGGACACATTATATTGATCAAAAATGACAGTAAAGACTTTTATATTGTTTTAAAAAATCAGTTGAATTGAATGATTTCTGAAGGATCATGTGACACTGAAGACTCGAGTACTGACTGCTGAAAATGCAACTTTGCATCACAGGAATAAATTACATTCTAAAATAAACCGTTATTTTAATTTGTAGTAATATTTCACAATATTACTGTTTTCACTATATGTTTGATCAAATAAATGCATTCTTGGTAAGCATGAGAGACTTCTTTCAAAAAAAAAAAAAAGGAAAAATCTTAACAACCCCAAGCTTTTGAATAGTATTCTTGTCACGTTGTCATTTCAAATTGTTTAGTACAACAGCGCTCACCCTCCAAGTGGAAATCTAGTGTTTATTTGAAATTCATTGGCACAGATACGTCAGGTCCGTGTAATCTATGAAAACGGTGTGTGAAATGTGAACCAGATCCTCCGCCTCAGTAATTAAACTCTAATTAGGTCAGTGCTGTGGGCCTCTGCTGCTTTGAGTAAAGGTATGCATTTCCTAGCGCTTCCTCTCCGTGTGCTGTCTCTCTGTGTTTGTGTGTTTCAGATGGTTCGGGCTATGAGTCTCCAGAGCCATTCCTGACTGATCAGAGCCAGCGCTGCAGGGCAGATGGCCCATGCCTAGCTGTGCTGCTGTTGCTACTGGCCTTTCTGCTGGCCTGCATTTAAGAAGCTCCGCCACTGCCTACCGTTCTCCCTCCATCCATACTCCCTCAGGGAAGCCCTCTCATCCAGACCCCCGGCTCACAGGCTAACACGCAGTCGGATTCACGCATCTTCTTTTTTACTGAACGAGATCCTCGCCACTGATGCGAGGACAGAGACGTTCGCCCTGCTTAGCGGCTGTTGTAAAGCTGAACACCTGGAGTCTGTCGTGGAATGTGACCTTTTATATATGCTGTCATGTAATCGAGGCTTGTATTCATGTGCCATTTAGTCACGTTTCTTTTGCAGTTTACAAAAGATTTCTGACACTCATTTGGATAGCTATAATGCCCCCCCCACACCGTCTTCACACCATACTCAGCCCAGAAATAAAGGGGACGTTATCCTCTTAAGGGACTAGCCACTTTTAATTCACCGACGCACGCACTGCGGTCATGGACGAAAAGGAAATGGATTTTTTGTATTCTATTTCATGTTATTTTTGTAGCATTTAAAAGCAACATTAATTATTCATGTGATATGAGGAACGGTTTTAGCGTCTTGAGTGGCAATACAGTGTGTGAGTCAGCATTCGGACATATTCAGAAGGGCCCACTCTCTCACTCTTTACTGTTGTTATTGTGATCTTGTCAAACTGTATTCAGTATTTAAAGAGACAGAAAGCATTTCTTTCCATCTGATTCAATTGTGTGCTCTTTTTCATGTGACGTTTTGTACAGCCAACATGTTCTGTCAAACTGAAGAAACATGCTGAAATGAGAAATAAAAAATAAAGCGGTTTTTGTCTACAAGATGCACAGATAGGTGCATTGTCTGAAGCTGACAAGTGACATTTTAGCTCAGCTTTGTATAGCATAGATGTAAGCCCTATTAAATATTTAGAATGGGATGCAGACATCAGTGCTAAAGAGCTCTTTCGATTTTTTCCCCCTTCCAAAATCACTTTGCTAAACACTTCTTTGTTTCACTGTGCACTGTGTAAAGTTCATTGTGTGCAATGTCTAAACATTGATTTTTAGGTATTTTTCTCTCATTTAGTTCTGCAACATTTTAGAAAAATATACACTCATGAGAATACCTGATATTATCGCATATATTGAGACAAAAAAAATTGTTTCACTTTTGTTCAAGGTGATTAAGTTAGCAGTTTTTCAGTAGCACTCTTGTAAGAAATTAATACTTTTATTTAGCAAGGATGCATTAAATTAATCAAAAATGACAGTAAAGACAGTTTATAATGTTACAAAATATTTCTCTTTCAAATAAATGCTGTTCTTTTGAACAGTTCATTGTGTGCAATGTCTAAACATTGATTTTTAGGTATTTTTCTCTCATTTAGTTCTGCAACATTTTAGAAAAATATACACTCATGAGAATACCTGATATTATCGCATATATTGAGACAAAAAAAAAATTTCACTTTTGTTCAAGGTGATTAAGTTAACAGTTTTTCAGTAGCACTCTTGTAAGAAATTAATACTTTTATTTAGCAAGGATGCATTAAATTAATCAAAAATGACAGTAAAGACAGTTTATAATGTTACAAAATATTTCTCTTTCAAATAAATGCTGTTCTTTCGAACTTTCAAATTCACCAAAGAATCTTGAAAATGTGTCATGGTTCCCACAAAAAATATTAAGCAGCACAACTATTTTCAACATTGATAACAATCAGAAATGTTTTTTTTAGCATCAAATCAGCATATTAGAATGATTTCTGAAGGATCATGTGACACTGAAGACTGGAGTAATGATGCTGAAAATTTAGCTTTGCCATCACAGGAATAAATTACATTTTAAAATATTTTTAAATAGAAAACGGTTATTTTAAATTGAAGTTTCATTTTTTCCACATTTATTTCTGTGACGACTTTGGTATGTTTTAGCCATTTATTTATACAAGTATACGCTAAAACAATATAGAATTTGTACCATTATAACTAACAAACTAACAAAAATAATAATGCTAATAACATATATTTTGTCATAATTGTTTTGTGATTGTCATACTCTTTGAAATAAGAAAAACTTTTCCTTAGCCCTGTTATGCTCAACTATCATATATTTTTTTCATCCAATGTCCTGAAATAAGACCAGCTTCCACCTAAACAATCTCCTACCTAAACCACGTAAAATGTGATTAAACCTAACGTATTTGATACTTTAGCAGCAGTTATATAGATTATTTTTACACAGACTTGTAATATGATTGTCGTTTGATGTTGTGTGTTCGGATGCGAGACGGCTGGAATGAGTCACGGTCATACATGACTTGACATTTAGGCGGGAGTCTGCTGCTCTGGGCTTTGGCCTGGATGCTCATCCAACTATTAGTTGAGGGATCAGTAGCCTGGCTGGGCTCAGAAAAGTGAATGTCCTATCTGAATATTTTATGCAATGTAGACTATGATAAAAAATACATGCGCTAGAAAAGCATCAGTGCAGGATTTGCAGATGCAAACCAAACAGCCAAACAGCTCCAGGCGGATATTAGTCGCAATCAGAATGATCATTACAGATGATAAAAACGGCTTTATGGTGAGTAAAAGATTTATGCCTTACATATTCAGTCTGTGTCACAGCATGATGCGCCTTATTGTAATTACAATTTTACATAATTTTAATGTAATGGTAGACTCGATATAAGTAACACAGCATGTGTATACGTGCCGATTTCCCAGTGAACAATAGATGTCTGCTGCCCCCTTGTGAATGAGACCTTTTAGCACCCTTGGTCTGGTGAGTGTTTTGTCCATACTTGGTCATTTATGCCACATATAAAGCTAATATCTTATAGATTTATACTTTTGATTCATATTTTGAATATTTAAAGGGATAGTTGGCCCAAAAATGAAACCTCATGTCGTTCCAAACGCATGTATTTTTT
The DNA here is from genome assembly GCF_001515625.1 of Sinocyclocheilus rhinocerous. Taxonomy (NCBI): domain Eukaryota; kingdom Metazoa; phylum Chordata; class Actinopteri; order Cypriniformes; family Cyprinidae; genus Sinocyclocheilus; species Sinocyclocheilus rhinocerous. The sequence continues at coordinate 680,831 of NW_015666532.1, forward strand.
TCTTCTGCTGAACACAAAAGATATTTTATAGAATGCTGATAACCAAACAGTTTCAGTCCTCATTGACTTCAGTTGTAGTCATTGGAAGTCATTGGGCCTGAAAACATTTGGTTATGAACTTTCTTCAAAATATCTGAGGAATACGTGTCATCATTTACTCACATAAGGGTGAAAAAAATACAGAATTTTCATTTCGGGGTGGACTGTTTCCCATTTACCAATAACAACTCTTGTCTGTCTTACGCCTGTATCTCTGTGGTACATATGACCTCCCACAGTTCCCTGAGGTACAACACAAACACACACGTCTCAAGGCTCCTGAACAGTCAGCACATGTTGAATCTGTCGGAGACATGAGCTCTTTGAAAGCGAGAAAAACGAACACATCGAGAGCCGACCATCTACAGAGAGCACACTTCAAAAACTATTATGAAATGAAAAGGTTTGTGGATGAGCGGGAAATTCTGTGCAGAGATCACAGGAGATCGATGTTTTTGATCAACAAAGAAATACAAGAGCTTCAAAAGACCTTGATAGACATAAACCTGATAAGCGGATATTGTCACGAAGCCTACGCTGTTCATCTGAGATCAGTGAGTACAGCCTTTTCAACTTGTAAAGAATCCAAGAAAGCAAAGAAATGCAGTAATATTGATTTGAATGTTGAAAGTGGTAACTCAATGAAGTCCAACTGCATGTTTGGCCAGAAGCATGACGGCTTAGGTGATAAAACCTCTGGTGATTGTGAGAGGGATCTGTCAGAACTCAAACAGCACACACTGACTCCAGAAACCTATAAAACATGCAGCACTAATACCTATGTTTCACCACATAAGGATTTAAAAAACAGTAAGGATGATTATTTCAAAGCCTCATTGTCTCATTTTGAGATATCCTCAATTGAATGCAATGAAAAAGATGAGGATAAAAGTGATGGACGTCCTCAGAAGACTTCAACCAAGAGCCCTTCACATATCGCAAAGACAGATCTGAAGAACAGTTCCTCGCCTCCTACACATTTCACCCTTCACAGAAGAGCAAAACAAGCGCATCAAAGGCGACAAAAAGTTGCTCTTCATATGCCTCCTGTACTACTGAGGACATCCTTACGTGAGCAGAATGGTTCTTATGATATGGGTATACAGCAGCAAGACCAAGATGGCAAGACATTGTCAAGATACTTACAAAAGAAAGACGGCATGAACAATGGCAGAAGTCACATATCGAAGGCAGCCATTAAACACAGCCTTGAGTTGTTCATCAAAGAATACAATTGTTCTCAAAATGCTGGAATTTTGAGCAACAAGCAGAGGGATTTGCATGAAAAGGTGTCTAACTTTGTATCAGAGCTTTCAGAGTTCAGATGTGACGTTTGGTTCTTCCGTCCTCAGAACTAGCACATCATAACATGTCAGATAACAATGATAACCATCATCCTAAAGCAGTGTTTCTCAACCCTGGTCCTGAGCGCCCCCCAACACTGCACATTTTGTATGTCTCCCTTTTCTGACACCCATTTCAGGTCCTGGAGTTTCTTTTAATGAGCTAATGAGTTGAATCAGGTGTGTTTGATTAATAGGGAGACACACAAAATGTGCAGTGCTGGGGGGCGCCCAGGACCAGGGTTGAGAAACACTG
>NW_015666532.1:692747-701213 GCF_001515625.1 Sinocyclocheilus rhinocerous
GCAGTGTTTCTCAACCCTGGTCCTGAGCGCCCCCCAACACTGCACATTTTGTATGTCTCCCTTTTCTGACACCCATTTCAGGTCCTGGAGTTTCTTTTAATGAGCTAATGAGTTGAATCAGGTGTGTTTGATTAATAGGGAGACACACAAAATGTGCAGTGCTGGGGGGCGCCCAGGACCAGGGTTGAGAAACACTGTCCTAAAGTAAATTAGAGTAATCCATCCCTTGTTTCAAGGGCTATGGGTTCTTGAATTTTAAAAGCAATTGATTTGTAAAGCTTTCCATACTGTTATAAAACCCGTCATCCTCTGAGGGATTCGATTCCTTTCTATCTGATTCACAGTTCATGCACGGCTAGACATAATGCCCTACATTCAGTTCATCAATAGAGGCATCAATACCCTGCAATGTTTCCAGACTTGTAAAAGAAGCACAGACACTTTTTATGGAAAAGATGTACTTCTTTTACAAGTTTACAAGAGAGGCTGCTGCTAATAGGATGTATTTCCACATGGCTTGTAGGTTAAGAATGTGTGGACATTTAAACACTTTTTTTTTTTTTTGCGCAGTGGTTTCTACAGCAGATTAACAAAATGGCTTTAAAAAGCATGTTTGAAGATACGAATAAATCTAGTGTAGACAAAGCTAATGTACTGATTTCACCATGTCTTAATTTGTTATCATAATCAAGTAAATCTCATATCGCTATAAAGCAAGCTAAACATTGTATAGGTGAGTAAACATTAGCTGTGAATTATGTAGAGTGCAAACTTTCCTTAGCAGAGAAACCAAACAGATGAAATCTTGGCTAATGCATTTTAAACACATCTTTGTATCCCTGTCACACACCAGTGATTCTCAACCTTTTTGACACTTTTAAAAAAAAGTGTCAAACCCCACACAAAATAAGGGGGTTTATTTTTTAGTGATGCCATAGAAGAACCTTTCGGTTGCCTAAAGCATCTTTGTTCTTAAAATAACCAATTTTCTTAGTGTGAAGAACATTTTAATAGTCTAAAGAACCCCTTTCCACTATACACTCTTAAAAAATTAAGGTTCCGAAAGGGTTTTTTTGCAATGTTGTTGTAGATGAACCATTTTGGGTTTCCCAAAGAACTTTTCAGTGAACAGTTCTTAAAAGAACCATTTTTTTCTTAGAGTGAAGAACATTTAAATAATCTGAAGAACCTTTTCGGAATGGAAAGGTTCCATGGATGTTAAAAGTTCTTCATTGTTGTAAATTGTTATTTGTTAATATAAATAAATTTAAACAAAAGTTTGCAGAAGCCCTTGGTTGAGAACCACTGTTCTAAAGTATCCCTGTCACACACCAGTGATTCTCAACCTTTTTGACACTTTAAAAAAAAAGTGTCAAACCCCACACAAAATAAGGGGGTTTATTTTTTAGTGATGCCATAGAAGAACCTTTTGGTTGCCCAAAGCATCTTTGTTCTTAAAATAACCAATTTTCTTAGTGTGATGAACATTTTAATAGTCTAAAGAACCCCTTTCCACTATACACTCTTAAAAAATTAAGGTTCCGAAAGGGTTTTTTTGCAATGTTGTTGTAGATGAACCATTTTGGGTTTCCCAAAGAACTTTTCAGTGAACAGTTCTTAAAAGAACCATTTTTTTCTTAGAGTGAAGAACATTTAAATAATCTGAAGAACCTTTTCGGAATGGAAAGGTTCCATGGATGTTAAAAGTTCTTCATTGTTGTAAATTGTTATTTGTTAATATAAATAAATTTAAACAAAAGTTTGCAGAAGCCCTTGGTTGAGAACCACTGTTCTAAATCTTTGATCTAATGACTTATGCTTAAATGCGTACAAATTTTTTAGACAAATGTATATTGTGCCTATTCATGAATTTCTTTACAGAATAAAAATGTTAAACATGCATTTTGAATGAGTTGGACTGGCTAGTGAAGGTAAAGCGGCCAGCACATGCCCAGCAAATGTTTAACTGGTAGAGTATTGGTACAAACAAATATGTAATTTTTGTTGCTTGCAAAAATAGTTTTTTTTTTTTCAAAATAAAAATTAATTACAAAATTGCCTGGTTTTGTCCAAAACAAATGTGTCAGCATATTTAGTCATTAAACTGATCATGTCTTTATTAAACTAACAGAGGCATTAGATGGTTGTGTGTGTCTGTGCATGTGTGAGGTGATCTAAGAAAAACACAAGTGCCAGGAGACTGCGGAGACATGTGGCACATCTCCCACACTCTGAACAGGTTGTAATGAGAGCCAGTGGGGTTTCATCGTAACCTAACAACTCTTGTGTTTGTTTCTGCAAATCTGTCAGGGGTCTGTAGATTGCTGCTCTCTTGATGAATTCACACACTCTGATTTGATTGCCTCTTCACTTTTCCAACTACTTGCTCATATACTTGAAAGTTTTGGAGCTTTTTTTTTTTTTTGCTTTTACCTAGCAAATATAAATATAATTTTAAAAGCACTGTGTGAAAAGCCTATTTTGAAGTGAATTTTAGTAAACACAACCTCATAATATAATTTGTGAAATTCAAAGCTTGATTGACTAAAACTGGTAATCAATTCAATTTAGTGGTTTTATTAACCTACACTGAGCAAAGAAATGTACAAGCACTACAGAGGAACATCACGTAACAGCAGGCCAAAAAGTTTCATCATAATCAGTGTCAGACGCTCTTGGGGTGATAATCACTTGATTCCTTGTGGAGAACACCAGCAGTTTACCACCTGACAATGAATAATCCAAATTACACCAGTGAAGCAAGTGAGTTTTTTATATTAAAGTCACATTTATTCCATCCCACACAACAGGCATCTTCACATACTGGCATCAATGCCAGAGAGAGAGAGTTCATTCATACCACAACAGCAAAATTCTCCTAAACATTACAAATAACAGCAATTGCAAAGCAAACATGACTTTTAAATTGGTTGCACAATAGTTATGAATGCTTTAGAGATGTGATGACCAACAAAACCTTGACAACTGATGTGAACAAACGACAGTAAGAGAATTTGGACATAAAAATTAATCTCATGCATGAAATCCATATTTATGATGCTTAAAGTATGATGTAACATTTAAATTTATTAGCCTCGCATACTCACTTTGGAAAAGCCATCAGAGATGAGTGAGTGACCTCTCCCCTCACTGAATAAACACTATTGGTTGACACCAAAAAGTGACCTGCTGAATTAGTCATAAAAATAAAGTTACATTTTAATACACAGTGAAAGCTGTAAATAGCAGATATCCCTCTTTGAACCGTATCTTTAAATGGAGAAAGCCCACTAACAAAAGTAAGCATTGTAATACTGTGCCTACATGATGATGAGAAAAATTTTCCGAAAAAAAAGCACACAATGTTAAAGGCAGAGTAAGTGATTTCTGGTAGCCAATGTTGAAATTTGAAATCACCAAAACAAACACGCCCCTACCCCAAAAGGGTCTTGCCCCTATTTTGATAGCTCCGCCCCACATATACGTACGCAACCCAGGCAACGATTAGTTCTGTGAAACAAAGCAAAACTAATGTTACACTGTGTCTACGGACGTGAGCGGCGCGGCGCAACAAATCCCGACAGAAAACTGCTGCCGGGTTCTATTTATGACGTGCTGACACAAATTTCAAATGGTTTTCAACGGTCGTTTGATCGCGTCCAGTGTAGTCAGACTTTAGCTGTTGTAGACACGGTGTTACTCACCTATTGAGAAGAAACAAAGCAACCTCGGCGTCTGATTGCAGGCCTCCGCTCCTTGAGTTCTCTCCAGCACTGGAAAGCTGATCCAATATTTTACACGGGTCCTACTTCTTGCCTTATCTTTCCGCAGACGTTTTCCTCTTTTGTTTTTTTATCCGCCATCTCTATCTTTCTGTCGCTCGGCTCGGCTAATGTCCGTCCCATGCACTGAACGCGCTCTCCTCCACATCACGAGTAGACACGCCCCTTATTGCTGATTGGCTACAAGTTTGTTTTGCGATTCGGCCCGAATCAGTTTTCTAAAGTGTTTTTGAAAAATCACATACCCTGCCTTTAAGGGTCTTTCTAAAGTCCTTGGTCCCTCTAAACGGTGTGCCAATCGTTAGTTGAAGATGACAGCTTTCCACGGTTTGCCCGTTTCGAAATGGCTGGCTGTGCAGGGGTAGGAAAAGAGGAAAATGGCCATGCTGAAAATTGAAACTCAGCTCAGCAAGTCTGGTTGGAGGCCAATCCTCTGAAGCACATCCTCAGGCATGCAAAACACAGGATTCACTGGTTTGATCTGCTCATCTCCCAGCAAAGACAGACCAGCCACACCAAACAGAGTGTGGAAAGGATCCACCTGGATGGAAATATAGAACACTGGCAAGAATGCACTGCAGAGACTGATAAGCTCTGTATAAAGAATGGCAAGTCCTAGAGAAATGACATGCAAAATATTTATGCACATGCAAAGTTGTATGTGACAAATTCCAAAGAGAGCTTACCATGTCTCCAGGCCTATCAGCGAAGCCTCCAGTCTCTTCATCCTGGCAAGCAAGAATAAAATTGCGCAGTTTTGCTTTGTCAATCCAGTGAATTCTGCCAATGATCTTCAAAGCGGCAAGAACCCACCAGGAATAGCAGACATCAGGCAGCTGAATCAGAGAAAAAAAAATTTAATCCACAGTTGTGTTTGGTCTCTCATAAATAATAACTTCTTATAAATAAATAATTCAAAATTATAATAATCTAGTATTAAGTTTTGAAAACATTACATTTTTATATTTTACATTATTTTACACTTTATATTTACATTATATTTTTCAATTTTGTTTATTATTTATGGTCAATTTTAATATGTTTTATATGGTTAGCAAACAATTTTAATTTAATCTATATTTTTAATAGCTATTTTACATTTTTATTTAGTTTCATTATGCTACTAATTTTAGTAATAGTTTTAATCTTTTACAACACAAACTGTACCATTTATGATCCAGTTATACTGACTGGATCAGATGGTCCCTTCATGAGCAGAATACACTGACAGTCAAATATCAGACTTGGGATTCATTTAAATATCCAGCATTGTCTGAAAATATAACTAGTTTTCACTTTTTTTAAATCACACTTTTTTTATTAGTTAATATCTTTGATCTAAAGGACATCTTACCTTCTCTGGTCTCCCATTCAAGCCTCCTGATGGTAACTGTCTTTCACAGAGCCACCAACCCAACAGATCTGCATTTACTTGATGAAGCTGCCCAGTGATCGACAAGAAACCTGTACAGCAATAAATCTAGAGACAGGGTGAGAAAAACATATGATTACAACGTATGAATGCACTAAAACGGTTTAAAGGTGGGCATAAAATACCTCAAACACTTTACCTGACCAGCATGGGACTCTGAACCAGGCCTACAACCAAACCCACCATCAAAGTTCATACAGGACAGCACAAACTCAACAGCCTTGTCCATGTTGATCACATCCAACTTGCCCTGCACAGAAATGTGTCATGTTATATGTATTTAAAACCTTGAAATGTTGCAGGAAACACTATAAAAGACAATTAAATATAATATTTGAATAGAAAAGAATTCAGACCAGTAGTGACAATGTCGCAACCGCACAAAAGGAAAACCGTGTATCTATTTCTCCTGTTAAGGAACAAAAGCGAGCATTCATGAAGTCATATAATACTTAAAATTGTTTATTCCAGTAAAGACTGAAAAAACAAATAAATGTACCCCATTTGTCTCCTGCGAATGAGCCATCCTCCTGCTGCAGTCCTTTAACATAGTCTACCACTTTGTCTACATCAATGACATTAATGCTGTCATACAAGGACAGGATCTAAAGGGAGTAACAACATTTTTTTTTCATTAATTCCCACTTTTGAGTAGTCATTTTTTTTGTAACCATTTATTAATTATTATGATTGCCTTCTAGATTTGTAGATTCCTGCTGACCTGTACAGCACTGAGGGTGTAGAGGAGATGAGGGTCATGGCCAGTGCTGGCGCTGATGCCTCCACAGTCATGCTGGCAGGACTTGATGAACTCTATGATCTCCTCACGGTTCATTCGAGACAGCTGACCCATCAGGTCCATTACTGTCAGACCCCAGTAGATGCCACTCATTCTCAAGTATTCGGACAGTGTGTACTCCTGCAGGAGATGGTGCAAAATACATGGGAATTAACCTCTAATTTTATTCATTTTTGGAGGAAACCCATTTTTGCATCTTTTCTAAGCCATCAACGTACATAGTCATCCTTCTTGGAGCCATAGGCTGCAATATAGTCTGCATGCTCGTCTAGGAGGAGAGTGTTTGGCGCATCAGGCTTAATGACCACGTCTTTAACCTGGGTCCCCTGCAAAATAAGGTTGCCGTTATCACTTTCTGACAATAAGCTCAAAAACTGCAGTCTGACACATTCATTTTAACCCAGGCTGTAAACTGTGCTGAACTGACTGGGCGGGCGAGCGACATGACATGTTTTTGCTGCTCTCGTTCTCATCGTTTGGTGTGTACTTCACAACCTTCACAATCGCAGTTGACCGCATGCTCTTTCTTTATGGGGAAAACATGACCTCATATGATCAATTAAATAACTATAAAAGCAAAGTAGTGTATTTTACATTACCATCCTGACGGAGAAGCAAGAGAGTGGACTACAGGCTGACTTCAGTCACACACATATTACATCATCACATTCCTCGTCATTTCTAAGGGTGCCCGTGAAGGACAGTATAGACGTTATTATGGAAAGCTAAAGTTGATTTTGCAAATCGCATTTAAACAACGGAACCTCAACAGAATATTTGCTGGAATGACGTGATACAAATCACCTCAGTCACTACAGCTGCATTTTTTCAAACATACATAAGTGCAGTTAAATCTTTCTGGATTTGAATATTTGATATTTAACTGTGAATAGTGACAAAACTTAACCTGTCCAACGAGGTAAACTTAAATTCTTGACAAAAAACAGGTGAATAATATTTTTTAAATATTATAAGTTAACGTTACATCAGTGTTGCAAGTCAGTAAACAAGATAAAGCTCTGAAAGACAGAAAAAGAGTGGCAGAGTTATATAATAATAATAGCGCGGTAAAGTTAGTTTTAGGTTTGATATGCTAAAAATAGCAATAATAGCTTCTCTGTTCGCTAATGTATAACCTTTGAATTGATACTGTATATATTTTGCCATTCAGTAGAGATGGAAACTACCTGGATGTTGCAAGAGGAAAAATAGGTGAATAATATTTTAAAAGAATCCTGTTCTCTATTTTACAGGCTGCGTATCATTTTTTTTTTTTTACAGTAGGTAAAATAAGTATCTGGTGAATGCCAGGTTAAAAAATACAGAAAAGCACAGGTAAGTGATACTTTTAAAGCATTTCTGTTCTCTGTTGTACCTGTACTTTGATTTGATACTGTATATATATTTGTTATTCATTACAGTAACAATGGCAACTACCTCAATGTTGCAAGAGGAAAATTAGGTAAAATAAAACTGGTGAATGCCAAATTAAAAATTATAAAAAGCTCAGGTGAGTAATATTTAAAAAACACCTCTGTTCTCTATTATACAACCTGTAGTTTGAATTGATACTGCATATCTTTTGTCATTCAAAAGAGTAGGAATGACAACTACCTGGATGTTGCAAGAAGAAACAGCCTGTCAACTGAGGTAAAATAAGACTCTGGTGAATGCCAGATTAAAAATCATAGTAAAGGACAGGTGAGTAATATTTGAAAACATTTTTTTTCTCTCCTTTGGACACCCTGTAGCCTTCCTTGAATTGATTATGCATATGTTTTGACGTTCATTGCAGTAGGGATGGAAACTACCTCAGTGTTGCTAGAGGAGATGCAGCCAGTCTACTGAGGTAAAATAAACCTGAACGGCAGAATAGAAATGTAAAAAAAGCACAGATGAGTAATATTTTAAAAGCTTCTCCATTCTCTGTTGTAAAACCTGTATTTTGAATTGATACTATATATAAATATATATTGTGAGGGTTGTCAAAGTTAACCCGTAAACGTACATGTGATTAAATTCAAAATCCTTAACTCCTTATAATAATTTAATGCAAATAAATTACTGAAGCACGTGAAATTGCGTCATTAGCATATACGGTAACTTAAAAAAATTATTCCACCCAAAAAAGAAAATTCTCTCATCATTTACTCTCTTACATTTTATCCCAGATGTGTATGACTTTTGTTGTTTTTGTATTTAGTTCAATATTTTTTGAAAGTTTTTCAGATGTGGAGGAACTTAGAATCAGCAACTTATCGATTTTGCCAGGTTTCAGTTCAGGCAAGGCAAGGCAAGTTTATTTATACAGCACATTTTATACACAATGGTAATTCAAAGTGCTTTACATAAAAGGAATTAAAATAATCATTAATAAAACTTTGAAAATAAACTAAAATTGATTTAAAATGAATTAAAACAGTTAAGAATAGAAAAAGATTATACATAAAATA
>NW_015666532.1:701227-701348 GCF_001515625.1 Sinocyclocheilus rhinocerous
ATGAAGGATGTTATATATTTTGGATGGCCTTGGGATGAGTACATTATCAGCAAATTTTAATTTTGGTTTAGTTTAGCATATATATATATATATATATATACATACACACACACACACATAT
>NW_015666532.1:701582-702129 GCF_001515625.1 Sinocyclocheilus rhinocerous
AGTGCTTTACATAAAAGGAATTAAAATAATCATTAAAAAAACTTTGAAAATAAACTAAAATTGATTTTAAATGAATTAAAACAGTTAAGAATAGAAAAAGATTATACATAAAATACAGTGCAATCAGTTCGGATGTAGCACAGTGCTCATTCACTAAATGCACAGCTAAACATATGAGTTTTGAGTCTGGATTTAAATGTGGCTAATGTTTTAGCACATCTGATCTCTTCTGTAAGCTGATTCCAACTGCGGGCAGCATAATAACTAAAAGCAGATTCCCCTTGTTTTGTGTGAACCCTTGGTAACTGACTTGATCCTAATGATCTTTTCAGTCAGGGCACCAAGTAGCAATTTCAGAAGTGAATAATTTGTCTTAAAATTACTTTAATTTTAAATTTATCATCTGAACAAAACAAATATCAGTATTAAAGAAATAGTCCATCCAAAATGAAAATTTGTTGCTACTATAGTTACCCTCAGGCCATTCAAGATGTATATGACTCACTTTCTTCATCTGATGAAGTTTTTTTTTTTTTTTTTTTTTTTT
>NW_015666532.1:702321-712045 GCF_001515625.1 Sinocyclocheilus rhinocerous
TCTGATGAAGGATGTTATATATTTTGGATGGCCTTGGGATGAGTACATTATCAGCAAATTTTAATTTTGGTTTAGTTTAGCATATATATATATATATATACATACACACACACACACATATATATTTATATATGCTAAATAATTAGTTAATTAGCTAAACTAGTTTTTATTTATTTTCTGCACCCCTATTAGATTTGGGATATTTACATTTTAAATAGAATTTAAAATCTTGATTTGCGTAATTTTTTTTCCAATATATAAACATTAAATATAAAAGAAGTTGCATAAATATTATACAAAATTATTTTTAGCCAAATTTAATCTATCACTCTGTATGAACTAATTACTGTAGTTTGGGACCAAACATTGGTTCAGTTACTAATAAACATATATTTACCATAAATTAAATAATATTTGTTTGTGTATTATTTTTCAGTAACTGTGTAGTTGAATGGTTGAGCTTGACAAATGCAGTTAACATTACAATTTGTGAAAAAATAGAAAGTGATTACAATGATACAAGTACTTGTCTACCCAACATTGTGTAGGTCCAAATGAAGTTACTTAGATTTTTTTGTATTGGGGGAAATCATGAAGTCACAGGGTTGCACTCAAAATGTAGGACAAAGCTAAATATTACATTTTGTAGGGTAATTAAAATTCATTAATAACATTTTGAAAGTGTGGTATAGATATCTGAGCAAGAAAATGACAGATGTTTTCAAAACAGATTATGTATTTTTATTTTGAGGACATCAGTTACAAAAAGAATATGACGAAGTGCTGTGCAACTATGTTACTGTTCAGCTTAACATTTGATCAACTTAGTTGTTCAACACAAAGACGGCAAGGCATGCTGATATGACATAAGGCAACTGGAGCTCTGTGTAGGCAATTTACAGTCTGTGAGATACAATCCTGAGATCTATTGATCAAAAGCATCAACATGTACAAAATACGCTCAAACAAACAATTGGCTTATGGCATGGAAGTCCTGGGTTTACAGGTTCACTGTTTGAATTTCCCAAGGTGTTCTCTTGAGATGATGAGCCTTTGGATTTGCGCTGTCCCTTCATAAATCTGTGGATGCAGACAATAAGACATTAGACACATTTTAGCATCTTTACCAATTCAAATAAACAAGGTTGGGTCTACAATCCCTGCTAGCAGGGCATTTGGGATCTGGATCTGTGCGGGCCAGCAGGAAGTACCTATAAATGCAAACAGAAGGGTTTATAATGAATCCAAAACACAGTTATGAATTACTGAAGTAGTTTACCTACCAGTTTGCTTTTCCTCCATTGGTGATCCACATTTTCTGACCATTGACCACATACTCGTCTCCTTTCTTAACAGCCCGGGTCTTTATCCCAGCCACATCAGAGCCAGCTCCCGGCTCGGTCACACAGTATGCCTGTCGACACAGTCACATTTTGATAAGCACAAGCGGATGTCTATGTACTACTAAAAGGAATGCTTCATAAATCATAAAAATATTAATGATTAGAAAAACGATGACACACTTACACACATTAGTGGTTCTTCTGCCATTCTGCCCAAATATTTCTTCTTCTGGGCATCATTACCAGCAATAATGACAGGCATTTGCTGCATGGAAAAACCACATTAAAATGTAACTTATAACATAAGTTCTGGCATAAGTCCTATGCACAAATTACCATTTAATTTAAATATTAAATGAAGCCTACTTGAAAATCTGTTCATAAAACTCCACTTACTCCCAGAGAGTTTGCCTCAATGGCTGTCTGTACTCCAGTGCAGCCAAAGGCCAGTTCCTCTGTGATGAGACAGGCATCAAATATGCCCAGACCCATTCCACCTGGAACATATGGCAACATCCAACATGGTCAGAATTAAAGGAATAGCTGTCCTCATGTTGTACCAAACTCCTATGACTTACTTTCTTCCATTAAACACAAAATTTTAATTTGTGAAGAATATCTTCGATACTCTTTTCAATATCATGCCAAGAAGGAAGCCTGAGGTTGCCTAGTCTCAGCCTAATGCATCAGACTTTCAACCAAAATGGGAAACACTTTGGGAGTTTCAAAGTTGTCATCCGATTGTTTGAATTCTACAGGATTTCCGGGAGATTTGTGTGTTGCATTCTTTAAAAGCCCACCTGGAAACAAAGCCTTAGTGAGGCCAAACCCCTTCACAAAAGAAGAAAGCTGTCGTGTTTACAACTATGACAATGAGCGCTTGTCAGGATCAATTAAAAGCTGAACTTTCAAAGGTATGTGAAGTTCATAGCATAGTCTCTTGACCACTTAAGACGACATTCTTGATTAATGATTGGTTGCACGCCGGTCTGTTATTGTAGGGACATCGACTTTACATTTTCACACCCCTAAACATGACTCTGAACAGAACAAACTGTGATTGCTTTACATGTCAGTCAGATGTCCAATGAAAACTGCAATGGGGTCCAGACCTTCTGCCATCAGTCTGAAGGTCTTGCTACGTGAGACTAGATGGTGCCAAGCTCTAAACTGCCATAAAATACACCATAAAAGGGTTTCGCATGACTTTTGTGCCTCATTTAATCTATTAACATCCTAAATGTCAGTCTGTTCCCAAGCTTTCATATGGTTTCAGATATGATTTTGTAGTCAGATATGGACTACTTTTATGATGCTTTTATGGTATAATTGCATAGAAATAAGCAATCATTAGTACATTATTCAAATGTCTCCTTTTATGTTTCACAAAAGAAAGTAAGTCATACAGGTTTTATAGTCTTTAAAATACCTACCACAGTCCTCTGGAATATGTCCATTTATTAGACCCAACTCCCATGCTCTCTTAATGAGAGGAAATGGATACTGCAAGGAGGAAATCAGAGATTATTTTTATTATTATTCAGTGTTTCCCCTAGGTTTACGGCTTTGAGGGTTCCGTTTTTTTTTTTTTTTGTCTCCTTTTTAATGGTAAAATATTATTAATATAGTGTATAAGTATTGTCTGAATGCATCAGACTGCAGTTGTCAGCAGCTTGTACCTTTCTGCCTGGCTGGACTCCTGGGGTGTCAGCTTCAACAACGAAGCCTGTGAAAGCCTTGCTAGCAAAAGAAGAAAGCTGTCGTGTTTACAACTGTGACAATGAGCGCTTGTCAGGATCAATTAAAAGCTGAACTTTCAAAGGTATGTGAAGTTCACAGCATAGACTCTTGATGACTGAAGACGACATTCTTGAATAAATGACTGGTTGCACGCCGGTCTGGTACCATAAGGATATCTACTTTACATTTTCACGCCCCTGAACATGACTTTTAACAGAAAGAACTGTTATTACTTTACATGCCAGTCAGATTGCCTTTTGGCAGCCCTTGGCCAATGAAAACTGCAATGGAGTTCAAACCTTCTGCGATCAGTCTGAAGGTCTAGCTTTGCGAGACTAGACACTGCCAAGCTCTAAAATGCCATAAAAAGCACCATAAAAGGGTTTCATCTGACTTTTGTGCTACATTTCAGCTAATAACATCCTAAATGTCAGTCTGTTCCCAAGCTTTCATATGGTTTCAGATATGATTTTGTAGTCAGATATGGACTACTTTTATGATGCTTTTATGGTATAATTGCATAGAAATAAGCAATCATTAGTACATTATTCAAATGTCTCCTTTTATGTTTCACAAAAGAAAGTAAGTCATACAGGTTTTATAGTCTTTAAAATACCTACCACAGTCCTCTGGAATATGTCCATTTATTAGACCCAACTCCCATGCTCTCTTAATGAGAGGAAATGGATACTGCAAGGAGGAAATCAGAGATTATTTTTATTATTATTCAGTGTTTCCCCTAGGTTTACGGCTTTGAGGGTTCCGTTTTTTTTTTTTTTTGACTCCTTTTTAATGACAGCTGGCCATCTTCTCTCCTCCTTCTCTCCTCTTACAGAAGATGACGTCTCTAAACTTATCCTCTCCAGCCTTCCTTCCAAGGACCCCCTCATAATTATAACCATGATTAAGCATATGCTTACTTTAGTTTCTACTCTCAGATGCCATTGGAACCTCCGGTTTAATTTTTTTGGATTCTGTGTTTTTTTTTTTTTTTTTCCCCGTTTTGATTTTTCTGGACTCTGTTTCAATGGTTAAATTAAATTGTAGTAATCAAAAAGCATGTCTCAATTAAAATCATGAAACAAACAATTTAACATCAATTTATTCAAAGTTTAACAAAAATTACATGTTTAGGGCCCTATGAAAGGTTTTATTTTTTCCAACCTTATGTTTTATTGTTACCAAATTCTGATTTAGCATGTCTAATTATTTGAAAGCATAAAAACAAGTTTCATTTATTCTTACAATAGCCTTATGATTTTTTGCTCCGAAATTCTGTGTTGTGTATTTATATTTTTAAGGCATAAAATATCCATTTAATCTATCTTTTAAGTAATGAAAATTAAACAAATTTTATTTTTTGGAAAATAAAGGGTCATTTAATATTACAATTAAAATATTGAAGAAATATTATATGATTATTCCTTAAAAATAAGGTTTTAATAATTTTAGTAGTAGCAGCCTGTTAGGTACATTCTACTGAACAATAGTAATATATTTCTGCTAAACCGAACTTTTATTTTGACGGGTTGCCGTGAATACCTTTACATTTCTGTGTGTATATGATTTGAGGATAGTTTTACTCAAATGAAACGGTCAAATGCTCATGAAGTGACTCTCAGAGCAGTTCTGGAGATGTTGTTCATGTATTTATGTCCTCATTTAGTGAGACGGCAGACACTAAAATCACCGGAAGCGTCACGCGCGCTTCAGTACAAGCCTTGTAAACAAAACCACACATCTGTGCCATTCATTAACACAGAGACACGAAGAATTCATATTTAAATAGTGGTTTTGAGGCTTAATATTTACAAATACTAGTGGGAGTGTGCTCACTTGTGTGTAAATAAGATAAATAACATAAGGCTATTTAGTTTGTTTAATAAAAGAACAAGGTATAGACCTGTTCTATCGGAAAGGTAACTTTAAATGACTTCCGTTGTGATCTGGCGCTATAGAGAAAATATAATTTAATAATATAAAAATAAATAATATAAAAAATATTTATATATAATTATTATGTAATCCCCCTAATATAATGGCAGGGGAAACACTGTTATTTATTTATTTTTTTTGCAAATCTAAAAATATGTAAATGCAAAATGGTGGACATGTGGATTTAGATAACCTACTTCACCACTTCTGTCATATGACGGGGCAGCTGGGACAATCTCCTCCCGTGCAAACTTTCTTGCCACCTCCTGGAACTCTTTCTGCTGGTCAGTTAGTTCTGTTAAATTGAGGAATAGTGTGTTGGGATGGTGTAACAGTTGGTATTTTTTTAAACACAGTGAGCAGAGGATGATTATACATACCTCTTGCTTCAACCTTCTTTTCTGTTTTGCATTAAACAGCCCACTGAATAGAAATTATTAATTCATTCAAAGAGTATACTACTTTATTAATGCTATCAATTAATTAAAGAGCTTGACAAAACCAAAATATGTAGGCTTATGAGGGTTTGAAAAGTCTGAGGCCCCGTCGAATATTAATTATTTTAATAATCCTAATACTTATGTAAAAGATAGGATTTTTGAAAAGAAACATCATGACTTAAAATAAGAAAAAAAACGAAAATACCAAATACTAAGAAATTCAAAATATAATATTTATATTAGTGTATAATATGTAAATAATAAAAATGGAAATAAATAAAAGATTTCAACATTTTCAGTTTTATTCAATTTTAAATGTAGTGTAACAGGCAGTGTATCCAGTAACGTTAGGGGGAATGAATGAGTAAACACCTTTTATACAGTCTATGGTAAACACACATAGGCGGATCATCCGCCCTTTAGACCTGTGGAGATCCATAGCTGTCTTGACAGATGCCAGTATCCGTGAGAAAGCTCTGGCGGGAGTAACAGTGATCAACTGTATCTAGACTTTTGTCGTACGGTTCGCTTATTACATCGGATCTCAGAAAAAACGGCCAAACCGGGAAATAAAAGGAAAGCATATGTGAGTGTAATGCTCGCTGACGGCCGAACCGCTCAGTGTTGGTGTTGACACATCCTCAGCTAGCTCTCCGGCTAGCGCACTCAAACTTGAGGAGATGTCTCCGGACGACAACCCTAACACACTCCTGGGAAGAATACGGTTTTTAAACAAGTGCATTGAATGTTTCCGAAAAAGTGAGCCTTTGCCGGAGTCCCTGTGTTACGACAGGGGGCTTCCTGGTCCGTGACGTCACGGCAGTAAGGTGTTGGTGTGTTTGTGTGGCAATCAGAATTTTCCACTCTTCCGATCAATGGGCATTCAAATGCGAGGCAGCCTATTTTGTTTTGTTTGTCACTGTGATTGTCTGACTCCTCTGTCCATCACAGGAGCAGCTGGAGGAGTATCGTGCTGGTCTGGACATAGAGGAGGGCTGGATACTGGTGTGTAAACACACAGAAGGTGGAGACAGGCTTGTGCCAGTGGAATCTCCTGACACTATCAGCCGACAACAGCAGCTGTTTGGATATGACCACAAGCCTTGTAGCAGGTTTGTGTCACCCTCGGCCAACATTCTCTAATTCACTGATCCATGATGTACATATTTAATTTCATTGAATCATAAAATTGTGAGTAAAATGCCGCGAGAAAAACGTTCGAAAATCTGTGGTCAGTATTTTTTTTAAAGGGGTCATATGATGCTATTTCAATTTTTCCTTTCTCTTTGGAGTGTTACAAGCTCTTGGTGCATAAAGAAGATCTGTAAAGTTGCAAAGACTAAAGTCTCAAATCCAAAGAGATATTCTTTATAAAAGTTAAGAGTCAACCACGTCTACCTAAAACGGCTCGTTCTAACACGCCCCCACATTTCTACGTCACGATGTGGGAAGATTTGCATAACGCCACCCAAATGTTCACGCAAAGAAAGAAGGCGTAACTTTTATTCTCGCTGTAGTATTGTTGCTGCCGCCGCCACCATGTTGTGAGGAGCTGTGTGTTTCGTTGTGAAAGCGAAACTAACTACTTTGTTTGGTCTTCCAAAAGAGGACATGACTAGAAATCAGTGGTTAAGTTGTATTTACAACACTGTTCCAGAACAGTTCAACCCAAATATTCAGATGTGTGCAGCACATTTTATGGAGGACTGTTTCCTGATCCTGGTAGAGTAGACTACAATGCCGGCTGTTCTGACTCACAGACTGCAAGTACGTTTTTTATATTAAAGAATTTGCCACTGATGATTCAAACGCGAGTTTTGAGCAGTGTAGAGTAGCGCTTGTTGTTTGTCATTTCTCTTGTCATTTTCCGTCACACGCTTGAGGTATTCGGCCAATCACAACGCACTGGATAGCTGGCCAATCAGAGCACACCTCGCTTTTCAGACTGATGAGCTTTGTAAAAATCGATGCGTTTCAGAAAGGCGGGGCATAGAGGAGAAACAATAATGTACAGTATGTGGAAAATAATGTGTTTTTTGAACCTTAAACCGCATAAACACATTTCATTACACCAAATACACAAAATAATGTTCTTTTTAGCAACATCATATGACCTCTTTAAAGAAATGAATACTTTCATTCAGCAAGGATTGAACAATGAATCAATAGTGGCATTAAAGACATTTCTGTTTTCAAATAAATGCTGTTCTTTTGAACTTTAATTAATCAAATGATCGTTTAAAAAAAAAAAAAAAAAAGGATAAGGATTTCCACAAAAATGTTAAACTGTTTTCAATAATGTCTTATATGCACAAAAATCTGCATATTCAGATGATTTCTGAAGGATCATGTGACACTGAAGACAGGAGAAAGGCTGATGAAAATTTAGCTTTGCCAACCCAGGAATAAATTACATTTTAAAATAGATAACAGCTGTCTTAAATTGCAATAATATTTTACAATAATACTGTTTTAATTGATTTTTGATTGATTAATGCAGCCCTGGTGAGCATAAAAGACTTTTCTAAATAATATAGAATCCTACAGACCACAAATCTTTGAACTGTAGTATTTGCTTTAAAGTAAAAAAAAAAAAAAAAAAAAAAAAAAAAGGTTTTGCGGTTTTAAGATAACACCTATTTTATTTATTTTAAAAATAAGCTGCTATTAAAATTTAACTAGGCAGTCTGACATATTCAGCTTAATGTTTGAATTCACAGTCTGTGTGAAACATGTATATTAAAAGATATTAAAGTGTTGATTGTAAATAGCTGTATCCTGACAATTCATTGGATGTTAAGTACCAACATTTTTCCTAAACTGCTTTGTAGGTGGGAGCAGGTGGTGGATGTGGAAAACTGCTTACACATGGGTGTCAAACCCAAGGTGGCAGAGCCGGACGAGGGCGCTGTTCGAAAGCTGAGGTGAGTGGATGCTTTGACACAAGAATTTAAAGGAAAATATTCTGCATGTTTGCATCACATGACTTGTATTTGGCGAACAAGAGTCTAATTCATATATTGTAATATTAATAAGCGGTGAAGCAGTTTTGTCAAAATATTTTGTTTCTAAGAAATAATAATAATAAAAGATTATTCCAAACTAAGATTTTCATTCTTCTTATGAGGCGTTTTTCTTCATAGTAGCAGAGGTGTATCTGACTCATTGCATGTGCAGTATGAATTGCATTTTTTTAAATAAACGAATAGACCTTGAAAAATGAGCTTGATGTTATTGACCCGGATCTGCCTAATCCTTTGATATACTGTATGCAAACTCTGTCTTCCAGGTATGTACCTCCTACGTGGACGTTTGAATGCGATGAGGACCTTGTACACTACTTCTATGACCACATTGGGAAAGAAGATGAAAACCTTGGCAGTGTGAAGCAATGCGTGACCAGCATTGATGTGTCTTCTAGTTCGGTATGTGAGGGCTTAGTATTATTCTACATTCATTATAGTGAAGAGCAGAGAGCCGCGAACATATCAAGTGTTCAAGACTAGTAAGTGAGTTTTTCTGTTTGAAGGAGGACCCCAGTGGGGGTGCAAGCTGCCTGACAGATGGAGACACTGAGACCTACTGGGAGAGTGATGGCATGCAGGGACAGCACTGGATCCGGCTGCACATGAAGAGAGGCACTGTGGTCAAGTAAGGAGAACTGATCTGCCAGTCATTGTAATTATCATGGACTTTGTTTACAATGCACTCAAATCCAATTTGGTTTTCAAATTCGACCTTTGGGACTGACTGTCTGCACTGTCATTCTGCAAGTGATGAAATCAGAACAATGTTTCTACATCATTGTATGAAATCCGATCTGATCGTTCAGATTTTTGGGGGATTTCATACCATTTGATCTGTCTTTTGCTCATCAGATTACAGAAAACTAAATAGATTTGAGTCAGATTGAAAAAGCTGATCATAAACAACATTAATTATTTTCTTTTCCTTTAGCAAACTGATATTAACAGTGGACTCAACAGATGATAACTACATGCCCAAAAGAGTGACTGTTTATGGTGGAGAGGGAGACAATCTCAAGAAATACAGTGATGTAGCAATAGATGAGTAAGTCATTTTTATTATTTAAAGCTTAAAGGGGTCATAGGATGCTACATGCACTTTTACAAGTAGTTTGAACTGAAATGTGTGTTGGCAGTGTGTACACAACCACCCTATAATGATAAAAATCCACCCGGTGTTTTTTTTTTTTTATCTGGTTAAATGTTTTCCCCTTTCTCAAATCGAGCCGATCTCAGATGC
>NW_015666532.1:712177-716281 GCF_001515625.1 Sinocyclocheilus rhinocerous
GTAATAATGGACATAACAGTCGTAGTTTACTCCCTACATCTGAGCCTAAATGCGTCTATGTTCGCGCGAATCATTCATGATCCAGCCTCATCTACAGAAGAAGTGAGTATAAGGTTTTGTAATGAATCTTTGCAAATCGCCTTTCCTAATAATTTGCTAATTAGCAAGTTTCACGATGAATGCGGCTAAAGTAAACAGTCTCTCTGAGAGCGGCTCTGCTCGGAAGAGAGGGGCGGGGTCAGCAGAGCTCATTAACATTTAAAGGGAAATGCTACAAAAACGGCTTAATCTGAAAAGAGCTGTTTTTGACAGGGTAAAAAAACAAAAGTGTTTTTTACACTACCGTTGAGAAATTTTAACCAAACTATGTTACAGACTTTTCATTAAGACCCTAAAGAATCATATCAATTTGTGGAAAATGGGCATCATATGACCCCTTTAACAAACTTTATTGGTGCAATTTTTTTTTTTTTTGGAAAATGTTTTTCTTCTGAAATAAATGTCACTTTGATATTTTGTTATGTAATGTAATAAGATTCATGCATTTTTAAGTGTGGTTTAAAAGTCTAATTACTTTTTGAGGCCAATTACCATTTTATATGTATAAGTTGTAGTAGAAGCACTGTTTTCAAGTTATAAATATGTAAAGGTTATATAAGATTCTGAATATTGCAACAGCATGGCTTTATTTCTGTCACAGCAACTTAATTGGAGAGGTTTGTGTTCTGGAGGACATGACATCACATTTGCCTGTTATAGAGATCAGAATCGAGGAATGCAGAGGTAAGATTCATCTGACATGACATGCGCGCTGTCATCTGAAAGAGAAAGTCATCTTGATTTATAATGTTTATTTTCTATAATTATATTTTGCTGTAGACGAGGGAATCGATGTACGGATCAGGGGTCTAAAGATCAAATCATCCTGCGAGCGTGACTTGGGCCTGAATGCGGATGTGTTCCAGTCTCCCAACCTAGTGCGCTACCCGAGGTTGGAGGGCACACTGCCTGATGTCCTCTATCACCGGGCACTGGTCATTCAGAGGTAACACCCAGCAATGTGTGACATAATAAGGTCTGTATGTGAGTTGTTGGCAGCTCTTAGTGTTGTTTTTTGTGTCTGTAGGTTCATCACACTCCTGGACAGTCTGTTGCCTCATATGGTGCCTGCATGGGACTACAGCCTTGGAACGTTCAACCAGATCAAAGTTAGTACTCTTATCTATAGCAAATTTATCTTGTGCCATTCTCTACACCTTCAGTGAATAGTTTGTGTCTATGTGTACGTGTTGTCCTTCATCTTTCACATCAGTTACTTAAATTATCAAGGTGAAGTTTGTACTTTCTGCCCCAATTTGTGCCAAACTTTTTTTTTTCTGTTTCCTCAAACTGTGTGCTGCCGTTTAGAGCATAAAGCAGTTCCTGCTGTTGTCGAAGCGCCGCTCTGCCCTCATCACCCAGTGCTTGAAGGACTCTGAGACCAGTAAGCCTAACTTCATGCCCCGCCTTTACATCAACCGTCGCCTTGCCATGGAGCACCGTGACAATCCCACTCTGGACCCCACATGTAAAAATGCTGTCTTCACTCAGGTAGTCCACAAAACAAGTGTCAATATGTTTGCAAAATCCATTGTTCTGTGGTTGCGTCAAACACACTACCGTTCAAAAGTTGGTGTCACATAAGTTTTTTTTTAAGAAATGAAGGCTGCATTGTTCAGCAAGAACACATTAAATTGACAGTAAAGACATTTAAATATATTACAGTACATTTATATTTTAAATAAATGCTATTCTCTCTATTCATCACAGAATCCTGAAAAATTATTTCCACAAAAATATTAAGCAGCACAACTGTTTTCAACATTGATGATAATAAGAAATGTTTCTTGAGCACCAAATCAGCATATTAAAATGATTTCTGAAGGATCGTGTGACACTGAAGACTACAGTAATGGCTGCTGAAAATTCAGCTTTGTCAACACGGGAATAAATTACATTTGAAAATATTTTCAGTAAGATAAGTTATTTTAAATTGTGATCACATTTCACAATATTGCTGTTTTTAACATAAATACAGCCTTGGTGAGCTTAAGACATTTTTTAAAACATTTTTAAAATCGTCTCGACCGACCACAAACATTTGAAGGGTAATGTAGAGTGAATACTCTTTATTGTTTATGCAGGTGTATGAGGGTCTGAAGCCGTCTGACAAGTATGAAAAGACTCTGGACTACAGGTAGTCTTTTAAAATTCCAGAAGCTTTTTTTTTATTATTATTGTACTTACTCTTTTTAAATAGTCAAAATGCTCTATAACATACTAATTATGATAGTGAAACTACCATGTTATTATGCTTTATACACACAAATATTTTTCTCTTTCTTACAGGTGGCCAGCACGATATGACCAATGGTGGGAGTGTAAATTCATTGCAGAAGGCATCATCGATCAAGGTCATATAGAGATAAGCTTCCTCCCACCCACAGTAATTCTCATGTCTGTAATAAAACACAGTATCCTCACCTGAGATTTCTGTCTTGTAGGTGGTGGTTTTCGAGACAGCCTGGCAGACATGTCTGAAGAACTTTGTCCCAGCTCATCAGAGTGCCCCATGCCACTTCCATTCTTTACACGAACTTCTAACCAGGTAACAACTAACTTGACATATGCACTGTCGTTTTCTTTCTATAGTCCATTGCATAAGAGTTGACTCTATTGTAACTGACGATGTAGTTATTAACTTATCATTATATAATGATTAAACTGTTTTTGGATCAGGGGGCTGGAGAGGCCAGAGACTTCTATGTGCCAAATCCTTCATGCCGAGAGTTCCAAAAGTTTGAGTGGATTGGGCAACTAATGGGCGCTGCTCTTCGCGGAAAAGACTTTCTGGTCAGTGCTGGTCTTGTGGTGTAATTGCAGTGGGACCTTAGTGTTAACTGAACGTTCTTGAGGTTTCGTAATATTTATCCTTTAGGTTCTGGCTTTGCCAGGGCTGGTGTGGAAGCAGCTGATTGGAGAAGCGGTCAGCTGGACTAAAGACTTTCCTGCAGTAGATTCTGTGCTGGTAAGAAGCCCAAATATCTCTCCCTCTGTCTTACCTTTGCATCTTGGTGCTGACCACTCTTTCGCCAGAGGAGAACTAGTCAGTCGATTGAGCCTGTTTTTTTGTTTGTTTTTTTTTCATTTCTGTCACCTAATGGAGTTTAGGTTCTTTGCCACTATCTTCTTTGGCTTGCTTAGTTGGGTTTTAAAAGACAATTATTATAGTTTTATTATCAATTTGACCGTTCTGACACTATAAGATGAGAACAAAACTTGAACTGAATTGAGCTGAATTATGACACTTGTCTTCTGTAGAGCTGCTTTAAAGCTGAATCAAAATCATTTGTATTGAATAAAGCGCTATATAAATAAAGGTGAAAACATTCAGTGGAACTGATGAAACATGTTTGGTGTGATTCCTTAGGTGAAGTTGTTGGAGGCTATGGAGCATATGGACAAGGAGACGTTTGATTTTAAGTTCGGCCAGGAGCTTGTGTACACCACACCCCTGAGTGACGGCCGGCTGGTGGAGCTGATTCCAGGAGGCAGTGGAGTGGTGGTCCGATATGAAGACCGCATGGAGTTCATCCGCCTGGTACAGAAATCCAGACTAGAAGAGAGCAGAGAACAGGTAATACTACATTACAAAGTATATTGAGACTATTATAATTGGGATTAACAGAAAAAAAAAACATTCTTTTTGAGGATGTACTAAGCATATGTTTTTTTTTCTTTCTTTTTTTCGATCATTCCATAAAATTCTGTGCTGTGTTTCTGCACCACAGATTGCTGCCATGCAGGCAGGACTGGTGAAAGTGGTGCCGCAAGCTGTGCTTGATCTCCTGACATGGCAGGAAGTGGAGAAGAAAGTGTGTGGAGACCCAGAGATCACAGTGGAGGCCCTTAAACGCCTCAGTGAGTCATACAGCAGCTGACATGAGCATTAAATTATTGATATTCTCTGCTTCAGGCACTGAACCGGATAGTGGATGAAACTGAAAATATTACAGCTCGGTACAGCAGTCATTCTCAACTTGTTTTACTTTAGGTCCCAAATTT
>NW_015666533.1:0-546 GCF_001515625.1 Sinocyclocheilus rhinocerous
AAACACCCTTTTACCTTGTTAAAATCAGCTCTTTTCACAGCAGTCCGTTTTGTTGCAACATGGTTGGACAGAGGAATACGAGGCATGTTTAAGTGTGGACACTGCAATCACTGTGACAATGTAATTCAAACCAAATCATTTACAGATGTTTGCACAAAGAAAATGTATTTAATCAGATCCTTCATTAATTATAAAAGTACGTATGTAATTTATAGAGATCCTTCATTAATTGTAAAAGTACGTATGTAATTTATAGGCTTCAATGTCCTTGTAACTGTTTTTCTATGTGGGCCAGACTAAGCGTAGGCTGCAAGATCACAAAAATGCAATTCGTACAAAGATTACCCCATGGCAGTACATTATGCATCTGTACATGACTCAAATCCGTCTACTTTAAGAATCACTGGTTTGGAAACTGTAACTGGATCTATTAGAAAGGGCGATAGATTACAAAGACTCTTACAAAGGAAAGCCTTTTGGATTTTTCAGCTAAAAGCCTCCATTTCTCCTGGTTTGAATGAGGAATTAGATTTAACTCCATATTTG
>NW_015666534.1:0-601 GCF_001515625.1 Sinocyclocheilus rhinocerous
ACTGAAAGTGAAAACAGGTCATTAATTAAATACTTTTTGTAACAGATTTTTTTCCCTAAGTATATCACAGGCCATGCAGAGATGGACTTCAGAGCATTCACTGTTGCACTGAAATAACAGCTCATCCGAAACATGTGAATACCTCCTTAACTCCTTCAGCAGGGGCACAAAAACTCTGCTCCTCATCTAACACATGCTCTTTGACAGGTGACATCTGAAAACAACGAAAAAAGCAAGGCTCATGTAGAGATGATTTCTTACAACATCGATCTAGCATTTTCTAAAATTATGCAATGCACATTTTAGTACCTTCTCAACACAGTCCTGATCATCCAATCATAACCGGTCCTTCTTCGGAGTCACCTGAAATTAAGGAAACGGAAATAAAAAATAAATAAACATTCTACTGCAGACAAAGGATTCAGGGATTGTTCAAATTTATAATGAATAACCTTTTACAGTCCTTCAGATGCTGCACTTGAGTCCATTAACACTGACTGATCACTGACAACTGTCCGAGCAATAGAAGCAAAAGAAGGCAGATAAGGCCAGAACAAATTCAGGTATGATGCCACAAAAAAAAAAAAAAAATAAAAAAATA
>NW_015666534.1:611-5236 GCF_001515625.1 Sinocyclocheilus rhinocerous
CAAAAAAAAAAAAAAAAAATTACAATACCTTCTCTAAGTCTCTGACTTCTGACGTGTTGAAGTGTTGACTTCAAGAGTGGATGGTTCAACCACACTAAGAGTCTAGAAAATATAAAATTAGACATTTGTAACATTGATTGAGACAATAAATATGTGCATAAAATACTGATTTAAAACAGATATAAAATTAAAACTGATAAAAACAATATAATTATAAAAACAAACAACAATAAATCACAATAACTTCTCTACGTCTCTGACTTCTGACTGGGACAGAGTTTTGAGTTAACCAAGCAAGAGTATCAAACCATAAATCACACAAAAAAACTCATTAAATAAATTAATAATACAAAAACCTTGTGATTCACACAATTCATCAAAAGTAAATTACATGCAAAAATAGCTAAACTCTGCTTAAACACTAAGCATATAGCGTCCTTGTAAAGTATATATAAACAATGGGGGAAACAACCAAAATACAAAAAAAAAGAAAAGAAAAGAAACTAGTCTGCCCAAAGGGCCGTTCCCATTTCTTTCGGCCCAATACAATACAGCATATTTCTCTTTAAGCCGCTCCTACTGTCGAACAAGCTCCTTAGTGCCTACCCCAAACTTAGCTCGATCCTTTGGGCCCGGAAATTTACCTTCCTTCCAGTGAACCAAGAAAGGCCCAATAACTGGATCCTGTTTCTGCAATAATGCAAGATGTACCCCTGAACAACCTGGAAGAGTAACAATCTCAGACTGGACACACAAAGGTACGCTCCCCACAGTACTTCCTCCCCTGGAAGCTTCAGCTAACTCCACATACTGATGGGACAATGCATCTGCTTTCCCATTACGAGACTCTGGGCAGTTCTTCAAAGTCAAATTAAATGTTGCCAACTGGGCCGCCCACCTCTGCTCCACTGCACCAAGTTTGGCTGTATCCAAATATCGCAATGGGTTATTGTCAGTATACACAGTACAAAAAGTATTCCCTGAACTTTTCGGAGAATGCCCACATAAGTGCAATGAACTCTAGCTTCATAGAGCTATAGTTCTGCATGTTATTCTCAGATGCCCTCATGCTCTTGTGACAGCACTGCTCCAAGGCCTGAATGGCTGGCATCTATTTCTAAGACAAACGACTTCTGGAAATCAGCATAAGCCAAAACTAGAGCCGAAATCAAAGCTTGTTTCAGCTGAAGAAAATAATCACCACACTTCACATTCCAATATGAGGCAAGAGGCTTCCATGGAGTCTTACCTCTTTTTCCTGCTACATTTAACTGAGCCACCACCTGATGCAGTGTTGCTGCCATTTGTGCATAACCTGCAATGAACCTACGATAATAACTGGCAAATCCAAGGAAGGATCTTAACTCTGCCAAATTATTTGGAGTTCTCCAATCTCGTACTGCTGCCACCTTATCTGGGTCTGTAGCAACCCCTTCCATCGAGACAACATGGCCGAGGTACCTAACCTGAGTCTGAAAAAAATGACACTTAGTTTAATCTTCAACCTTCAAATTCAAATAACCCAAATGGAGTGCAAAAAGCTGTCTTAGCCCTAACCTTTTCAGCAACCTCAACCTGACTATTACCACTGGCTAAGTCAAGTTTCGAAAACCATTTTGCCCCGGCAAGACCATCCAGAGATTTTTCGATCCGAGGCAATGGAAAAGCATCTTTTCTGGTTTTTGAATTTAACTGCCGATAATCCACACACATTTGAAGTCCCCCATCCTTTTTCTGTACTAGTACAATTGGGGACGAATAGGGGCTACTACTTTCCCTAATTATTTGGCTATCCAACAGTTGTTTAACGTGAGTTTTCACTACCTCATATTGGAATACGACGATAGGGCTGACGGACTGGAGTTTCATCCAAAAGAGGAATCTCATGAGTTATCAAATTAGTACACCCAACGTCCAGATCAGTCTTAGCGAACAAAGAACAAGATTTCATTAATAAAGCTTTAGCCTTCAACTGTTCACCATCATCTAAACCCTCAAAAGATGGAAAATTTATGTCCGCTTCCCCCACATGCTCAACTTGCTGAGTAGTAACATAAGCCATGTGTTCATTGCCACTAAACTTCACAGAAAGCTCAGCTTGTGGGTCCTGTTCAGCGACTACCTTAGCCACACAGACAGTTGCTATAACCCTATGTGGGGTCAACCAAACATCAGAATAACTAACATTGGTTACGGGTACATCAGCAACTCCCCTCTCAGATGAGATAAAAGCCAGAGATACCAACAACCCCTCTGGTAAGCTGCCCTCTTCAAAATCTAATGGCTCAACTAAAAATTGGAATTGTTCTTGTCATGGAACCTTAGGACAGGTAACTGGAACAAATGTTAAAGCACCTGCGGTCACACATACTGGAGCCCCACCCAGTACTTTTACCTTGTAGGCTTCCAGTGAATTCAATATAGCTTCCTCAACCTGGCAATGTCTCAAGGCTTGTCTCCATCCTGGAGCTGAATCCTGCACAGAAAGAATATCAAATAGACTGGATCCATGCTGTTGAAACAACTCTTGATAAGACCCTTTAATGACATTCATACCTAATACACCAGGGGTTTTATTTTTTTTATTCAAATCTAACCATGAGCAATCCTGCAGTGGAACATTTTCAAGATGAGCAACATATTTATTATAGCAACTCTCAGTTATAATAGTGACCATTGAACCTGTATCCAATAGTGATGAAATTACCACATCCCCAAACTTTACTTCTATCACTGGACAATTACTCACAAGTGTAGATGCCATTCCTGCATTAGAGCCTGATGGTACCCCTACCAGTGTGTGGCGCTGCACACTGGCAGGTTCTAGTTTTCCGACTGAGTTACAGTCTCCTTTTCTGGCTGTGCAGGTCTGGGACGAGGAGGATCTAAACAATAGTGTGCAATATGTTCCAACTGATCACAGCGAAAACACCTCAAATCACTTTCTGCCTTTTTTTTACTTCTAAAAGTCGGAAGTGAAGCAGGAACATTTGCTCCAGTATTCAAAGGGCTCAAAGCCTTCACCAATGAGTCAAATTGACTGTTGCACGTCAATAAGAGCTCTAAGTTCTGAATATTCTGACTGATTAACACTTTTGGGCTCACTAAGCACCTTAACTTGGGCCTCATTAGAAAAATACAAGGAGTCATTTTGTTTGTGTGTAAAAGACTGTCCTTCACATTGTGCCATCCATTGAACCGCTTCCCTACGTACATCACGAATTGTTCAGTTAGGATGTGAACGTACTTGATCTCTAAATCTTACACCCAGGTTTTGATCTCTAACCCCATCACAAAACTGGTCACGGAGATCTCTTTGAGATTTAACATGAGCCAATTCATTTGACTTTACAATTTGATCCATTAAAGTCATCAAAGCATGAGAATAATCCAACAGAGACTCTCATTCTTGTTGTTTACGATTTTAAAAAATGGCATTGCAGGGAAATATGAGAATGGGGACACCCATAGATTTCTCTTAATACTCTAAATATACCATCTACACACTCTTTTTCTTCCCTTGGAAGATATTTCACCTCTATTCGGGCAGCACCCTCCAAATGATTATATACCCACAAAGCTTTTTCTTTCTCAGTAGGTTTTGTTTGAATATGCATCGCTACCAATTCAATCCATTCTTCTATGGTAAGTGAATCTGACCTATCCAAATTCCCTGAAAACTTTGGTACCAATAAACACCACTTGTCCCCCTCTCTCCACTTCAGTTGCAGCTGAACCCACATTGTCCATGCTACTACTCGAAGGCCCAGATGGGGCAGTTGGTGAATAAAATCCTTGTGAACGTTGCTCCAGATCCATGGTGCCTCCTACAGCTCCTTCCAAAGACATGGCGCTGGAACTCTTCTGCTGTAATGTTGCTCTTGTTAACCAAAGACAGAAAAAAAAGAAGAGAAAAAAAAAGAAAGTTCCCCCACTCACAATTATAATACTTTGCCACCAATAGTCATGGGGGAAAATTTTTCTCGACTACGCAAAAATGTAACAAGGCCCACCTTTAAATAAACATCAACACAACTGTAGCGTCTGGACCAATCAAACACACAATTTTTCATTTGATTTAACAAATCAGTTATTCATTAGATTAACAAATCGTCACAGTCCCCTCACCCAATAAACTGGGTGCCAGGATGTCTGCAATGACACCAGGCCCCCCCTGGTCCCCATGGCAACCACAACACCTTTGCTAGACCAGACACATTTACGACCTAATGGCATGTTGAGAATTACCCCTCTCACTACAATTTCCATAGGAAAGACACAGTGCACAGTAGAAATGGACTCTTCTAATTAATCCATAGGAAAACCTTTCTTTGAATGAACACACATATCCTTCAGGTCATTGTGTATGTTGTCTTTGAGATTTTATACTGTTTTATGCAGGCTTATGATCGAAACACTCATTCATGTCATCTTACATATATGTAACCCTACCATGTTTAGTATCTATGAATTAGTCTTCTGATGATCGAAACGAGAGTGTATATTATATGTTGGTACATAGGCAATATATTAGTGTCCTGAGAATCTTTAGTAATTTAGATTCAAGTTCCATATGCAAATTACCATGCTATCACACAAAGGGTCATAAAACTCCCCAGTATTTC
>NW_015666534.1:7056-32910 GCF_001515625.1 Sinocyclocheilus rhinocerous
GCCCCCGAGTTTAGCCCAGTGAGGGCTCCTGCCCCCGAGTTTAGCCCAGTGAGGGCTCCTGTCCCTGAGTTTAGCCCAAGGAGGACTCCTGTCCCCATGTTTAGCCCAAGGAGGGCTCCAGTCCCTGAATCCAGTCCAGATCGCACTCCTGTGCCCGCGCCTCCAGAGCGCCCTCCAGAGCCCGCTCCTCGAAAGCACCCTCCAGAGCGCCCTCATGACCCCGTTCCTGCCAAGATGCCCGTAATTCTCCCCAGGTATTTTTTGGGGTGGGGGTTGTGGGGCTCCGGCCGTAGAGGCTGCCCCGCCATGGCCTCCTGAACTGTATACTCCGTCATGGCTTCCTGAGCTCCCTACTCCGCCATGGCCTCCTGAACTGTATACTCCGCCATGGCCTCCCGAGCTCCCTACTCCGCCATGGCCCCCTGAGTTCCCTGCTCTGCCATGGCCTCCTGAACTGCCTGCTCCGCCATGGCCTCTTGAGCTCCCGGCTCCGCCATGGCCCCCTGAGTTCCCTGCTCCGCCATGGCCTCGTGAGCTCCCGGCTCTGCCATGGTTCCCCGGGCTCCCTGATCCGCCATGGCTTCCCGAGCTGCCTGCTCCGCCATGGTGCCCGGATCTGGTACTGCCTTGGAGGCGTCCCGGTTCCATATGAGTCTGTCCTGAGGGACCTCCAAGGCGCCCCCCTCGCCTTCCAGAGGGGGGCGTTATGTTAGACTCTGTTTCTGTCGTGTGTGTGTGTTTTGCTCCCCATCTGCCTTCCTTGCCCTTTATTTGGTATTCTTCCTGTTCCTGCTCCCTGATTGTTTCTAATTTGAGTCCAGGTGTTCCCCGTTTAGTTCGTATTGTTCCCAGGTGTGTCCCATTAGTTTCTGTGCATTTAAACCCTGTGTTTCCCAGTGTTTCCCGTCTGCTGTTAAATGTCATGTTGTCTGCTTGATGTCTCCAGTGTTCCCTGTGTTCTGAATGTTACCCTCATTAAACCCTTTTCATTTGTATTGCTCCTCGTCTCCTCGCTCCTTCATTCCAGTGCTCTCTTGAGTGAAACGTGACATCGACTGAGCCTGGTTTCTCCCAAGGTTTTTTTCTCCATTCTGTCACCGATGGAGTTTTGGTTCCTTGCCGCTGTCGCCTCTGGCTTGCTTAGTTGGGGACACTTCATTTCCAGCGATATCGTTGACTTGATTGCAAATGATTGCAAAGATACTATTTAAACTGAACTTAGCTGGATGATGACATCACTGAATTCAATGATGAACTGCCTTTAACTGAAAAATTAGTGTTTACTATTGTCATTTTGCATTATTGACACACTGTTTTCCTAATTAATGCTGTTCAGTTGCTTTGACACAATCTGTATTGTTAAAAGCACTATATAAATAAAGGTGACTTGACTTGACTTGACACGTGGCAGGCAATAATATAAAATAATAATCATATAAAAAAAAAAAAACTTTTTTTAAACTGGTCAGCGGGCCAAATCAGACGGCAGGCAACCGGGAATTCTCCTGGTGCTCCCGATGGCCAGTCCGGGTCCAACTCTCTAAACATTAGGCCACGACTGCCCTACTAAAGCACAATAGTATACATATTATTATTATTGTTGTGTATTTATGAAATGCCAATTGTCCCTTCTGAGTTTCTATACCCCCTCATAAGTTACGTGATTAGTACGAAAACACCGTAGGTTTTGGAGTAGTGCCATTTAGGAAAAAATAAATGGCAAGCACTGGTAATACACTCACTCCCATCTGACGTGTATTTCTTAGAGAATAGGAAGTAATAAATAACAACTGGCGACGAGAACATTTCATACTGTAAGCCCTTCATTTTAGGCAAGGAGAGGGGCGATCGTAGCGCCCCCCTCACGTCTCAATGGGGGAAAGAAATGAGCGCCTGTGCTGCATTTGTAAGGAAATCGATAAAGGTATGATGTCTGCTATTGTGAGGGGGGTCTTTTGTATGTGAGTGCTGCTGAGCTTCTTGTCGAGGCTGCCATGCTGGGACATGGGCTGGATGTTTTCTTGCGATGTGTGTGAAGCGATTGGGAGGGATAGTTTGTAACTAAAGTTTGGCGGTCGCCGGTGGTTTTCCCGAACAATGTACCCCACATCCGGTAGCGGGTAAGAAAGCCAGCAGTATATTATTTGCTCTTAATGGTTTATTGAACTGTGGCAATGTTGGGCGCATCTTATTCGCTGGGGAGGCCTGGTTTAATTATTGATTGTTACCGGCCCCCCGGCACTTGTTGTGTGTTTGTAAGTGTGCGTGAACAAGGGGGTATTAGTGCAGGTTACTATTATTTTTCATGTGCCATTTTTATGTTGTATATTGATAACGGCTAAGTATTTAGCCAGAGTGGTCTCGATGGCATGTATTCTGTGAAAACTGTGGAAGCCCTCCGTTCAATTTTTGGCCTTCCACAGCAACTTGTCAGTGACAATGGGCCTCAGCAAGTCTCAGAGGAGTTTGAGGCATTCATGAAGGCCAACAGGATTCAACACATCCGATCAGCACCTTATCACCCGTATACTAACGGTCTCGCTGAGTGGTTTGTCCAGACAATGAAGCAAGCTCTTAAGTCAACACAAGGATCACTTAATCAACACCTCAACACTTGTCCACTCTCTTACAGAAACACCCTTCTTGCAACCACCAAAGTGTCTCCTGCCACCGCAATGCTCAAAAGAAAGAAAACAACCTCAAAAAACAGACCGTTCAAGCACAACAAAACATTCAGGTGGAATGACATCTAAAAGCAAAACATCGTTGTTTCAGACCTGGAGACAAAGTGCTAGCTTGTAACTACGAAAAGGGTGTCAAATGGCTACCAGCAGTTGTATTGCACAAACTGGGCCAGTGTCTTACACTGTTGAACTCGCTGATGGTCACCTCAACTGGAAAAGGCATGTAGACCAGTTACTAGCTGCAAATAATATGTATGCTTGCATATACATTTGTGATATACAAAAACAAAAAACATAATAATAATGTGTTACTGTTTAAGTAATGTTTATTTACTGAAATATGTGTGACTGTGTGTGTGTGTGTGTGTGTGTGGTTTGAGGACACAAATTTATGCAATTACATGGGTATTACAATGTGAAGGTGGTTTATGAGGACAGTTTCTGTGTCCCCGTAATTCAAATGGCTTAAGTCATCTGCTTTAAACATTGCTATGCTCATGATAACTTTAGTTAACTTTACAATAAGTAAATCCACTTGACTAACTAATTACTCTGACAATGATGCCACAGAAATACATTGAGCCACCGCAAAAACTTAAGTTCAAAGACAATATTCTAAAGATGGCTGCACACTTATTTCTCTGGAGAATAAGGTCTATAGACTGAATAAATAATATGCATGCACATGACATCACCATTTTCACAAATTCACATTTTTGTTGTTTACATGGAGAACAAAAACTTTTCAAACTGTTTTCATGGCCCCCAAAATACTGTTGTCATGTAAATGAGCAGCAAAAACCCATAAAACGATTTGTTTTTAAGTTGAAAATGTGTCGTGTAAATGACCCCTGAGTGTGGAGTCATAAACTAGCAGTGATCATTTGACACTAGGGATTTTGCTGTGAAGAGCAATAAATAAAACAAAAATAAAGTGTATGCATATTTGTATTCTCCCATATGTTCTTTTTGATCCAATGTTTTTTAGATTATATTATACTTGAGAGAGTGTCAATGCTGTTTAATGTTGAATGCATTTTGTTAAACTTTAACCTGAAGATATCCCGATGTTGTTCTTTGACCTGTTTCAACACAACCATGTGATCATAAACTCCACCCTCTTTACAGCACTTGCCAGGAAGAGACTCTCATTACTCTTTTCTGTCAAACTGGCTCTCGTGTCTCAACAAAAGCTACAAAGAATCAGCAATCAGTGGAGAACGAAGAAAACAATTTTAAATAAGGAATTTTGAGACATTTGTTTCTGAACAGACAGCAGATCTTTGTGATTCTAATGATGATTCATTTTTGAAACCATCGTTCAGAAAGTGAGAGTAAAGTTCAGATTGCTGGAGCACAAACAGTGAGAATGGCTTCAGCAGCTGAAGATGATTATATGTGTCCTGTGTGCTGTGAAATCTTCAAGGCTCCTGTTCTTTTATCATGTAGTCACAGTTTCTGTAAAGAGTGTCTTCAACAGTTCTGGAGAACCAAGGATACTCCGGAGTGTCCTGTCTGCAGGAGAAGGTCTTCAAGAGAAGAACCACCATATAATCTCGCTTTAAAAAACTTGTGCGAGTCGTTCCTGAAGGAGAGAAATGAGAGACATTCATCTGAGGAGATCTGCAGTTTACACAGTGAGAAACTCAAACTCTTCTGTCTGGAGGACAAACAGCCGGTGTGTTTAGTGTGTAGAGATTCACAACAACATGACAATCATAAATTCAGACCCATCAGTGAAGCGGTTTCATCATATAAGGTACAACAAACGTGTCTTGTTTTGCACGTAAAGAAAAATTAATATGTATAAACACAAATAACCACATTCATGCACTCGATATTTCTCTCTGCCATTTTACTCAACTTCATATAACATTTACCGTGCTGTGAAAAAGTATTTGTCTATCCTGATTTTTTCTGTTTTTGTCTCATACTAAACAGTGTTAGATCTTCAAAATAAATGCAGCATAAAACAAAGTCAACCTCAGTAAACACTGAATACCAGTTTTAACATCTATCACGTGATAAACAAATCGCCCCACCTTTAGCAGCAATAACTGCAGCCAATATTTTGTGATAACTGGAGCTCAGTCTGTCAAAGCTCTGTGGTGGATTCTGGTCCGCTTTCCTTTGCAGAGCTGCTTTAGTTCAGTCACTTTGGAGCATTTTCAAGCATAAACTGCCTGTTTAAGGTCCTGCCACATTATCTCAATTGGGTTCAAGTAAGGACTTTGATGAGGCCACTCCAAAACTTTAGTTGTGCTTTTTCAGGCAGTTTAGTAGGTAGGTTTTAATTTATGAATAAATTTATTATGATATGTACATAAAAACAGAAGTAATCAGGATGGGGGCAAATACTTTTTCCACAGCATCATATGATCAAATCACTGTATCGTCTTCTCTTCTTCTCTTCGCTGTAATCTGGTGTTGTATGTGTTTTTGTTCAATTCTAGAAGGAGCTCAATGCAGCATTGAAGTTCTTACAAGAGAAACTACAACACAATGAAACAATGAAAGGAGAGTTTGAGAAAACAGTTCAACACATCAAGGTGAGGAAACAGAATCCAGAGTCATTTTCATTAGTAAAATGATCACTATGTAGGATAACTATGTAAGGGAAAAGGTACATCCAACCAGTTGTTATCACAGAATAACCCCCGACAGGGTGATCAGGACACATAATATTGAATTGAGTTTTAATATTTTATAAGCTAACTAAAGGCAAAGCTTCCACAAAGAAAAACTGTTTCTAGCAAGCGGCGCTGACTTCAGTTACCTGGATAAGCCTGTGTTATCAGCTTTTACCAGAGGAATAACATACTTCGGATTGTTGTGACTGACCAATCAGAATCAAGTATTCCAAAGCCGTGTAATAAATATAGTTATGATCTGATACATTTAATATAATAGATTCCAGTTGATTATTTTTGTAAATGACGATCATCAATCTGCTTCTGGATCTGTTATATGTCGGTATCTGAGTTTATCTCAGATATAAATGATGTGTTTGTGTTGATGTGTGTCGATGGAGATGATTGAAGTGAATGTGGTTTGATTTCAGTCTCAAGCTGAGCACACAGAGCATCAGATTAAACGCAACCTGCCCTTCAGAGTCTGGAGGAAGATGCAGGACATCGTCCAGAAAAGTGAGTCTGACTGCAGAAGATCTGAGCTCGCACACACACACTCACATTGGAAATTATGGATGGGTGGAGAGTTAAAGGTGCTTCATGACACAGACAGACAGACAGATAGATAGATAGATAGATAGATAGATAGATAGATAGATAGATAGATAGATTAGAAATGTTAGATAAAATGGTGGATTAATTGAGTCAAATGGGATTCTGTCTGTTTAAATGTGATTTTTTTATTTTCGATTTTTGTCATTTGGAGTTTGAACAGTTTTGGCTCATTTGAACATTCCATCAATGACAGTCTGATTTTTTTCAATTAAACGAAGATGATCAGATGCTGCTGAAGATCAGACACACACTTACAGTTTTTCATCTACAGCATAAATCTCAACAGATCTAATTGATTTATTGATATTTTAACTTTCCCAAAGTATCACTTTATCTTGATGAGACACAAATGCCTGAATCACATATTTAATGTTTGTAGCTGATGATGTTAAACACTGATGATAAAAATGAAACTAATAACAGAGGATCGGAGAAAAATGTCTGATGTGTTTGATCAACAGGATGAGTGTCATAATTCATAATAAACTGTGTGTGGTTCACTCTTGATCATTATCATAATAACAGCATCTGTTGATTGTGTCTCATCAGCTCCTGTGATTCTGGATCCAAACACTGCGAATCCATGGCTTGTCCTGTCTGATGATCTGACCAGTGTGAGAAACTGCAGGAACAAACAACCTCTTCCTGATAATCCAGAGAGATTTGACTTCTATCCCTGTGTTCTGGGTTCAGAGGGGTTTAACTCAGGAACACACTGCTGGGATGTGGAGGTTAAACAGAGTTAACGCTGGTGTCTTGGAGTAACTACAGCATCAAACCTGGGGAAGGGATGTGATTTCTTCAACACTGATGTCTGGAGTGTGGAGTATCATCTGTCAGGACGGTATATAGGTTCTGGTTTTCGGGTTAAACGGCAGCTTGATCGTGTGAGAGTGTATCTGTACTATGACAGAGGAACAGTGTCATTCTCTGATCCTGTAACTAACACACATCTACACACATTCACAGCCACCTTCACTCACACACTCTTCCCATTCTTCTATTGTTTTGACTCTCTGAGGATCTTACCGTTCAATAGTCAGTAAACGTTACTCTTGTAGGTCTGGATCTTCCTGCTTTCACCATGTTACCAATATTTCATACATATCTCATGAGTAAGAGTGCTGTTGATCTGAATATCAGTATGGTGGCTGTGATTGGACCGTGATGATCACATGACTGATATCCAGCAATACAACACTCACACTTTCATATTGATTTAATACAACCAGGGCCGGATTATGATGCGGCGGTGCCTGGGCACAGATGGATTTAAAGGCCACCCTCAGTTGAAATTAGAGGGCTGCATTGGGATTGGGATCCTCGCGGGAACGGGAGGTTTAACCTTTACTGCGGGCGGGAGTGGACGGTCAAAAAAATATAACGCGGGTCCCGCCATCCCACGATTTGGCGCATAACAAGAATGATGGAGTTACATAAACACTAGGCTTGCTGCTGTAGTCGTTACTGTGTTTGGTCGTACACCAATGACACGATGACATGTTTCAAATGCCAACACATGGGACATGCTGCAAATCTCTGTAAAGGGAAAATGCATTGTGCAAAATGCGGGGGAGAACATGAGTATGGCAAGTGTGAGGAGAGAGCACAGATCAAATGCTGTAATTGTGGGGAGGACATAGTGCAGCATATGCAGGATGTCCTGTACAACAAGAAGCTCGAGAAGTACAACAACAACAACAACAAAAAACACAGTACAAAATTGACCATATGCAAAAGCCACCTGCAAGGTAAAAGGTATAGCTGAAACAAAGAGAACCAATGTGCAAGGAATCCTGTACACAGAAAGGTGGAAATCCTGCGAGGAATGATTCAGATCTTCATTTTATGATCAATAAAACTGACTTTGTAGCATTCATTTGTGCTGTGGTAAATGGTACTTCACAGGCAGAAAGGAAGTCCGGCAAGTTAAAGATTATCATAGTATGTGCAAATACATTACTAAAGTTAGCAGGAGTTACAGCTGAGGAAGTCCATGGGATTCTGAAAGCAAAGGAAGGAACTGCTGCTTTGAATTTGACTGAGTAATAATACATGGTGTTATAATGTCTTTCCTAATACTACATTGGATGCCAGGAGCTTAATAGCAAATGGGCAAGAATTTAAAAAACACATCACAGAAATGGAAGAGGTACCAGACATCATGTGTATTCAGGAGACATGGTTAAATAGCTCCTTGGATTTTAAGTTCAATGGATATGTAGTAGAGAGGAAAGATAGAGAAACTGGAAGAGTTGGAGGGTGTGCAACATTTATTAAAGAAGGCATAGCATATAAGAGAATATATAAAAATAATAATGCAGAATATGTAAGCATAGAAGCAATGGGAATTAATTGGAATTACAATTTTTTATAATCCATGTAAAGAAATTAGTATTTTAGAAGAAGTGATGGGTGATACACAGGGTAAAGTTATTATATGTGGGAATTTTAATGTTGAGTGTTGTACCTGAAATTGGTTCAAAACCTTTTGAATCGAGTGCATTGGTGGACATTATACAAGTGCCAGAAGCTAGGGTAGCCGAGTGCTGATGTGCAAATGGAAGCGGTGATATTCTGATGTGAATTGGCAAGAGGCTCACCAAATTGTGCTACCATCTGACTATCGATCACAAGTCCTACAGCTAGCTCAAGAAAGTGCTTTAAAACTTTCCATAATGTTTCCAAATATTTCTTTTGGTCTGGTTTAAAGTCATCTGTGTCCAAATTTGGACATACTTATCAACTGGCAGGTAAGCCAAATCAAACTGTTCCCCGAGCCCCATTTATTCCGATAACAGTTATCGGTGAGCCATTCGAACGATTAATCATTGACTGTGTAGGGCCCTTGCCTAAGTCAAAGTAAGGGCACCAGTACGTCTTGACTCTTATGTGTGCTGTGACTCGTTGCCCCGAGGCAGTTCCTCTATGCACTCGTAAAGCTAGGACGGTTGTGCAAGAGCTTATTAGGTTCTGCTCCATCTTTGGCTTGCCACAGGAGATCTAGTCAGATCAGGGCAATAATTTTACGTCTAGACTGTTTTCGCAGATGTTAAGTGAGTTGGGTATTAAGCATCAATTGGCTAGTGCTTACCACCCACAATCCTAAGGTGCTTTGGAGCGATTCCATCAGTCATTGCTCCGAAAATTTTGCATTGGGACGGGTAAGGATTGGGTGGAAGCAGTGGCAGCGTTTCACAAAACCATAGGGTATGGCAGTGGTGTAAATCGCGGGGGGCACAGTTTTGATAAATAAAAAAATCCAATGGCACACCACTAAGCACTGAAATATAGGAAAAAGGATAGAAATATAATTAAATACTGTGTCATCAGAGTTGGTATTGTGGCTTTATCAGACACTTAACATTTTATGAAAATCAAGATCAAATGGAGTTGGTTGACCAGCGAATGACGGAGATCTGTTTTTTGTCTGTCATTAGAACGACTGTATCTGAGGCAATAAACACTTTCATCAACTTACAGGTTATAACTTTTATTATAGCTATGTGGGCACTACAGTTTTTCTTGTCGTTTAATACATTTGACCAAAATATCATGATATAAACGATGAAGCGCTATATTTAAAACGTACAGAAGTAAAGGCCTATTGGCTACAACTAGATGGCAAAAGCTAAGACTCTTCTCTGCTCTTCAGACACATAAAAACATATTAGCCTTTACAGACATAGTGTTTGATTAAAGAAAACGCTGTGCTTATTCAAACATCAGTTATTTATTTATCCTTGCATTGCGAATAATACTGTCTCCAGGCTGTGCGCGGCACTTGGAGTGGAGTTGGAATGAAGTTACGAGGTTTTGCTGACAGTTTGAGGATCAAATGGCGTTACAAGCTTTAGGGACAAGCTCTTTTGAATGCTTGTCATTGGAAAAATATTTGTAAAACCCTCAGACATAAGGAAGACCAATAGCACTGATTTAAAATAATAATAACGAAATAAATAGAGATATAAAGTTTGGATAATTTTCCATGGCACATTTGACTGGGCTAAGGTATGGCGACTACCATACTCTGCCATACGGAAACGCTGCCCCTGGGTGGAAGATTTGTTGATCTGATTCAACAAATCCTCTGATTATGTTTACTGTGAGAGAGTGTTCAGGAATCGCTGGGTTTTAGTCCAGCAGAACTGGTTTTTGGACATACAGTAAGAGGTCCCCTTAAGCTACTCAGTGAGCAGTCTCGGAGTTCCTCGTCAATGTCTATCCTTGACTACGTAAGTTATTTTCGTGAGCGGCTTCACAAAACCTGTGAGATTGCTAGAGCTCATCTGGTAGACTGCCAGACTAAGATGAAAGTCCAGTATAACGGTAAGAGTGTGATGCATACATTCCATACATGTGTGTGTGTTTGTGTGTGTGTGTGTGTGTGTGTATGTGTGTATGTGTGTGTGTGTGTGTTTGTGTGTGTGTTCTCAATGTTGAGGTTTGAGTGATGTAATAGTTTGGTTTATGTAGAACACTAGAGATAAGTTGAACGAAAACTTTTGAATCTGCTGGCTAACCAGTTGATGGAGAAATACAGTTACAAGTAGTTATAATGAAATGAAATTCAGCAGCTAAAATTAATGTTACGAAAATAAAAATTGTGACAGGATTTATGGAACTGTTCGTGAACACCTGGCAAGGCAAATCAATTTAATATTATTATGATCATTGACAGGGCTTAGATAATGTACAATGTTTCAAATAAATTTTACAGGGATTGAAGATGCCTTTTAATTAATATTTGGCAGTTTATATCAGAGCAATATTATTGTTTATATGGTGATAGCGTGAAATCTGTCAGTTCTTGTTCAGTTTTAAACAATTTTATAAACTGAACAGCAACAGTTTGCAGTAACAAACCTAATTAGTATTCAGTAAGTATCACTGCTAAATGAAAAATATGAATGAAGGGTTTTTAAGATTTTGATCATGTCGCCTGACATGTAAGCCGTTATAACTAACAAGACATGGAGAACTAAATAACCCTTTAAAGGAAGTCCTAAGGATTTCCTTCTGAATGTGCTGTTAGGTTATGTGCGTCTGAGTACTGAAACATTGTATGATAATTGAGAAGATTTACATTAAAAATAATTAGGCATTGAGTATGATAAACCACAATAGCATGATATAAAAATATATGCAAGGCAATAACTGAACAAGTTAGTTATATTATTAAAGTTATATATGTTTATACTTCTAATGTAATTTTGATTAAATTATGTAATATTGACAGGTTTAAGTTTATGTTATGTTATGTTATGTTATGTTTAAATATGATATGGGCTATGATGTTTGGAAACTGGATCTAAGGGAAACTTAAAATGGTTATTAGGTTAAAAATTATGAACTATTATTCAAGGTTCAGTAAAAATTTGAATTGTTTTCTTTTCTTTATATTTTTTAATATATTTTAAGAGGTTCTGCAATTATGATAAGTTAAATTGAAGGATGTTTGTCTTAAATTTAAAGTTCTTAGATTAATTATTCTGGTTCTCATTTCTTTATTATTAGTGAGACCACCATCATGTATTGAACCCCAAAAATGGTCCATGAGGGTAAAGTGAAGGGAGTAGATTTACAACCCATTCTCTTGTATAATGAATTAGAAATCATAATTTTTGTAAAACTAGTGTATCTATCCTGGTATTTGGATTAGAAACAATATCTGTATTTGGTATCTGTGGGGTGACTGAGGGTCTGACCCGCTTCCAGAGAATAAATATGTGCTTTTTTTTGTAATCAGTTCATTTTTCTGATATGACCAAATTAACTAAAAGCCATCATAGCTGTTTAAGACAGGTAAAGACAACTGTGTCTAATGTCCTGAAGGCCAACAATGCACTATATGCTCTTTAGAATATTCGGTTCCAGTTTAATCCTTCAAGGGAAAATATATTGTTTGTTTTATTTATTTGTGCTTGCAGGGGTTGCGAGAGGCTGCAGACTGATGGAAGAAATGTTTCAGCCAGGCCCAGCGTCAAAGGGGGGCTTGGGGGAGCTTAGCCCGCCTCTATGACGTTCTGAAGCCCCCCTGCAATGATCTGAAGGACCCATCTCTCCACCCTTGGTGAAATGCGTGAAGCAATCTAAACCGAATGTGATGCAACCGAGGGGTTGCCCTTCGGATCTGATTTGTGCCACCTCAGATTCAATTTGATCCCCTCCAACCCACTAAAACGCGTCAATTTTAACCATTCAATGCAGACCATCACCGGTGTAAATTCATACGTGCTTTTGCACTTTGTCTTGCACTGAGCCAGAGATAGATGCGCTCTGTGCTTTTCATGGCCTATATTACAACGATTCAGTTTTTCAACCACGTAAAATTTATTTTCGGTTTCAGACATTTCAATTAATTACTAGATAAATTACTAGATTACTAGCAAAAAGGACATTTGTTAAATACACACTGATGTTTGTGAGTTTGTTAAATACAATGTTGTCTAAGGAGAACGGCAATAATTAATCGTTTCAATTCATTCAATCCAATTAAAATATGTGCCATATACTTTTGGGCAATATTTTGGATTGATTTTAGTATGTTTATATATATGGATGTTTGTTTGCTGTTGTTTCTGGTATCTATTTAAGAACAGTGAGTTTTGCTAAGAAAGAGATGTGGCTGCTGAGGTTAACGAACAGCCTGCACCACTAGCTGACAAAAGACAACATTGACGCCCTGTTGTGAGAGGAAGGTGGGAGAGCCCCTCCAATACAGACCAGCATTCCCAGCATGTCCATGATGGGGTGGAGAGACAATTGTAACCCATCAGGGAAGCATGCATCACCACTCTGCCTTCCGTAGCGGCCTCATTTGGTAGACCAGATGTGGGATATTGGACCCCATATTAGTCTTAAATGGGGGAATGAAGGGGCGGATTCTGGAATCCATTGCCGCTTCAATATATGTCCTTTCAAATAGTTTATTAAAGGGGTCATATGATGCGATTTCAATTTTTCCTTTCTCTTTGGAGTGTTACAAGCTCTTGGGGTTTACAGTTAGCGGTTTGGGCTAGACTGGTTATCACAGCTGATACTAAAGGTTGTCTGTCTATGTGGATGCGTCCGTGCCCACATGAAAAAATACTATAGTAATTTATAGTAAATGCTTTTGAACCACTATAGTAAGGTGTATTATACTGTATATATTATAGTATTCACAACACTTTGTTAATGAATGCTACAGCATACTGTAGTATTAACTATAGCCAACTGATAAACTGTAATAAATACTGTAGTATTCTTTAGTTTTTACTACAGTAAACTGTAGTGTATTTTTCATGCCGGTGTCTCATAAACACTGTTTCCAGATCAGTGTAAACTGAATGAGCCATTAACATGTATGCTTATCTGCTCGACTGAGTTGGAGAACTTTTCTTCTCATGGTAGGTGCATTCCCTTAAATGGGGAATTGGGCATTCTTTTTAGATTTTATAGGGTTCGATTTTTAATAATTGCTCTGTTTAATACAGACCGTCTGGTTTCGTATCCTTGGGCGATTAGTTCTGTG
This sequence comes from Sinocyclocheilus rhinocerous, assembly GCF_001515625.1. Classification (NCBI taxonomy): domain Eukaryota; kingdom Metazoa; phylum Chordata; class Actinopteri; order Cypriniformes; family Cyprinidae; genus Sinocyclocheilus; species Sinocyclocheilus rhinocerous. The sequence goes on from NW_015666534.1 coordinate 20,502, forward strand.
GTGACGACGACGCAGGAATCACTCTCCAGACGCAGTTGCTTCTATTTAATAAAGCTGTTTAAATTTGTTTGTGTGTGTGTTTGTGTGTGTGTGGTTTGCCATATTCTATGTTGAGAGTCATTGTGTTTCATTAATTCCTTCCTTGCATTAATTCTTTGGTGCCGTTGTCTTGAATTGTGGTTTAATTTTTTTGATGATTGTTCTGTAACTTAATTTGAGTTAATTTCCCTTCTTCTTTATTGATTTTCTTGCATTCTAGTAGTATTTTCCCGTCTAGAGTATTTTCCCTTATTTCCTACATTAGCAGCTTTGATTTCTTTCTGTGATTCACTATTTGTGTTTCGTGTACTTGAGTTTATTTCGTTGGGTCGTGCAAGTATAGGAGAACGTATTTTCTTTTTGAACCCATTTTGTAAGTTACTTTATTATTTTTCTTATAACCCTGTTGTCTCTTCTGTATACTGTGTAACATAACTCTGTTTTCTGTGCAGGAGCTGAGTGCCTAAGGCAGGGGCGGATGTCTGGTGGCGGTCCTCCCTTCACGAGTGTTGTGTGAAACGTGGGGGAGTGGAGTGTGTTTGCTGTGTGTGAGTGCGGGTGCATGGGTATAAGGGGAGGCGACTTGCTATGGAGGCTGTATTATGCCAGTTTAGCTTTATTCCTTGCTGGTAAGCCTCAGCTCCTACACTAGGACACTTGACGACCCTGGTTACATTTTCATACTGTATCTAAATAAGTTTGTGTTTTTTTGTCTTGTTCAACAAGGGCATTTTTTGGTCTTTGTATTTCCAATTTTATCCTTAAAGGGATACTCCACCCCAAAATGAAAATGTTGTCATTAATCACTTACCCCCATGTCGTTCCAAACCTGTAAAAGCTTTGTTCGTCTTCGGAACACAATTTATTTATTTGTACACGAAGAAAACAAAAATAATGACTTTATTCAACAATTCGTCTCCTCTGTGTCTCTCTGCATCACCGTATAGTGCGAATATCCGCTGGATGCAAGCCGCATACGCTATTCTGTGTCAGCCGCGCCACAAGGATGCACTGTTTTCTTTCAAATCAAAGTGTAAATACACGTAGAAAACGTATCCTTGTGTTGTGGCTGACACAGAAGAGCATATTAGAATGCAAATTAAGTATACGTACGACTGAATCTCGAGAGAATTAGGGCAATTTTCACCTACTCTTTTATGAATACTGAGGATTCAAACATACTTATTTGCTCCCTCCGGCAAGTGTGGTGTTGCCAGCTCACACACACACCTGATCGGATGCTTCCAACGGCTCAGGCTCTAGGCCGATGACAGGCTCAGTCACTTCTTGTCGCAATGGCTCTTTAGTCGCGGTGGGCTCTGGCTCTCCATCTGCGGTGGGCTCAGGCAGACGCTCAGTGCAGCGGGGTGGTGACTGCTGGGCACTGGGCTAGGTTTAGGGCTGGTGTCGTCATCAGCTGCTCCGATGGTCATAGATGATCTGCATGATACCAGCAACCACTCTACGTAGTTTGCCAAGCTCCCTCGAGGACGAACGTCCAGGAAGGTGGTCAGATGTGCGAGACCGAGGAATTAATCTAGGTGCTCCTTGAGGGAGCAATTTCCCTGCTCAAGGCAGAGCAGGGTGATGGTGCAAAATGATCCATGATAAAAAAGCAAACAAAACACTGATAAACCGATAAATAAACCGAGAAAAATTATACTACTGCCCCCCCCACCCCTTTTTTTTTGAGGTCCAGTCTACTGTCACAGCTATGCTGATAAACACACAAAATGATGAAGAAGATTCAAAAGTCTTTAATCCAACACACGATAAATCCATAATCCAACAACCAATTAGAATTATGAAATAATTTAAAAGAAACATTATTTGTTATTATGCTTTCATATTATTTAAGTATAATTGTGTTTTATAGCTAAACAAGAACCAATTATGCCTTTAAACATTTCATCCTACCTGGGATTTTATCATAAAACTTTACATATCATTCAAAGATAACACATATTGTTATATACTACATGACTGCACATGACACTTCTGAACCCAGAAAAGATAAACTGGTTTTTGAACCATATTTGAACCCAGTTCCCAGAAATTTTACCTCCACCCCATCCAGACCAACAGATGCGCCCGTGTCAAGTCCAAGTCCCAGTGTCACATCAACTGGACCGGCTATAGCAGATGCACTGGCAATTTCGGCTCGAGCCATTGCTCTGGCTCCAACTGTCACAAAGCAAGGCCAGACACAACAGGTAAGTGCAAAACAGGATGGTTTATTGACTGGGTAAGTGGATGACTGGAATAGGTGAGTGAAAGGCAGGTGAAAGTCAACACAGTGAAAGGTTCCAGGGTGCTTATCTGAGTTCTGACGGAGAGGATCGTATGCCGGTTACGTTGGAGATCGTGGAGCCGTTTCCACGGAGTCGTTGGAGGATCGTGGGAGGAACAGCAGGTAATCCGTTCTAGGAGAATTTGGCAGAGAGAGTCCAGAGTTGTTCGTAGGAGTGAACGGTAGACCGGACAGTGAGTGACTGTGCTGTGTGTGTATTTGTAGTGTGGCTTGATTGGTGACAGCAGGTGCGGGTGATCAGAACTCAGGTGACTGTGATCGGGTGATTATCCGGGCTGGTGACTGCAGTGACTGTGATGAATCCCTGACACCAACTGCACTGGCTTCAGCGCTAGCCCAGGCATTGGGGCCTTTGGCCTCGGCCTCAAATACACTGAATTTAGCATGAGCTTGCCCAACTCCTGCTTCTGCAAATACTCTAGCCCTGGGAATTCTATGCATTGGTCTGTTTTCAGGTTTTGTTATTTCTACTCCACTTCGAGCATAGGTGCCTTCTGCACTGGCATCTGCTGGTCTTTTCCATGTGTCAACCATGTGTATGATGTTGGTTAGACCAACATTAGCTGATGCAATTTCCACCCTTGGCCTTTTTTGAATTTCTGTTTTGGGTTTCCATGTTGTCAGTTTACGTAATTCCTTTCTTTGAGTACTCGTATGTATGTCACTTAAAACCTTGAAATCTACTCTGGGTTGTCCTTTACGCAGCTGTTTGGTATAAATTTGACCAGGTTCTTTATCTGAAAATCAAATAAAATTTGCTTTACTGCAGTGCATAGACAGACATTTAGAAAAAAAAGCTTTATATAAATTGACCTCATTGTAGCTGCCATTTTTCACTGAGAATATCATGAATGTGAAAATGTATTTTTACTTAACCTGCAAGCTGTTAGTTCCTTATTTGGTTTGATTTAGACTGTTGTGTACACTGTAAACCCTGATAAATTAACAGAACTAAAAAAAAAAAATAAGGCAACACATCACCTGATTTTTTTTTAATTAAACTTAAAAATCATATGTTCCAGAAGTTAAATATTTGGATTACATGCTCCATGTACTTTTTGATTACAGTTTAATTAAAGTTTTTATTAAGTATACTTAATGAATAAGTTATTATGACTCAGTTTTCAATCATGTATTCCATTATTTTGTAAGTTAACAAAACGTTTAAAAGTTAAGTTAAATAAACTCAATTTGTATAAGTATTAAACTTAACTGAAACTTTATTGTATTTACAAATACAATAAAATAATAAAAATTACACACAAACAAAAAATTCATTAACAAGTATGAAATGCACATGGTACATCTGGATAAATGAAATTAAATTTAATGGAGAGAAAAAAAAACTTTTTAAACAACAGCTGCCCCCATCCCCTACTTACTGTATCACTAACAACAGTCAAGAAAATGTGTTACATTAAGGTAAACCTTTAAAGGAAGTGTGTACAAGGCTATCTGGCTAAAACCCGAAAAGGACAAGATGGCAGAAACACAAAAAAAAAATTACAAAACAAAACAAAATAATTTCCTCTACAGGTTTACATTCAAGACTGATGTTAGTGATAAGGTAATAAAGGATAAAGGATAAGTTAATGTCTTGCAATTCTGACTTTATAACTTGCAATTGTGAGTTTATATCTCTCAATTATGAGAAAAAATTTGCGAAAGAAGAACAGAGAGCAAAAACTCCTCATTTGAAATCGACTTCAGGGAAGTATGGTGTCCTGACATTTCATTCTACCCATCAGATTGTCCTACCAGAGCTTACTGCGCTTGTGCACATCAATATTGTATCAATTTTCTCACGCTGAACAACAACACATAATAACTGTATTTTTATTACTGTAAGGGTAGGTTTAGGGTTGGGGTAGGTGTTAATAAAGCATAATCTGATGGCTAGCATTTTTTGTTCTCGCCGGGGGTGCTAGATCATTGACAGGGGGAGCTGGCCAATTAATAGTAAATATAACCAAATCAGGTTATTATTATTTTTATATGAATAATAAAATAAATATAAGGAAAACTCGCCCACTCGATTTTGTAATATTCTCTAATTATGTAGTCCGTATGAAAAGGTGCATTTCTGTTAAAAGCACATCCATGTGGAGATGCCGAGTCAGCGTCAGCATGCAGCAACTTCATCTTTGCAGCCGAGACTGACTCCGAAAGCACTAGTTTATTAATAAATAATTAAAGTGTCTTCTTTTTCCCCGACACATTTATAATCTCTTTGCCGGTGCTTTGCAATTGCTTTTTGCGCAGAATAGGCTATAAAACGCCTGCCTATATATTAAAGGATGGTTTAGTATATTATTATATTAATTTAATATAACGTGCGACTATTTGACTAGAAAAATCTTTAGTCGAGGGCAGGCCTACTTAGCACAAGGAAGCGCTCCATTTTTACAATAAAATGCTACAATGACATCACGAAAAGTGCGACGGCTGCAAATCATGTTCCTAGAGGTTTAATGATTCTATTAAAGTACTATATAATGTCAATATAGATGTATATTACAGAGAATATTTGCTTGTACCAATAGGCTGATATCTGAGATTAGAATATATATATATATATATATATTATTTTTTTGTAAGGAAACTTTTATTTGATATGCACTTAATATTTCGAATGAATACAATCTGTGATAATTCTAGGCTATATAAATTGTGAAAGAAAAAGCAAAACCAACAATAGACAATGCTAAGTCTATTTTTTTTAAATAGTAAAAACATTAAATAATAATTTATAACATGTAAAGTGTATAGTGCCTTTATATAATCAGTGTTACTGATTACATACTGTACTGATTCCGTAACTTTATGCAAGCTATAGTGTCTAACATAATTCTGTATTTTTAGCTAAGCAGAATTATGAGAATTTCTATGCTGTAGAGTTTTTGCATTGTTAGTAAATATAGGCCAACTATTAAACTGCACTTACCAACAGATCCGTGGAGGCTTAATTCTCGGTTTTCAGACATTTCTGTGTCTAAATATCTCCATGGGTCTTTGGTGGAGCCACATCATTTATACACATAAAACATACCAAAGTTAGAAAATAAAACATTTTAGAAGTTACATAACACTAGCAAATAAATCTTAAGTGTAGAATTTTTGCAATGTTAGTAATGCCAACTAACTGTCCTTACCTTCATGTCCATGTTGGCTTAATTCTCTGTTTTCAGGAAATTCTGAGTCTAAAAATCTCCTTCGTGCTTTGGAGGAGCCACATAATTTATACACATAAAACAAGTTAGAAAATGAAACATTTTAGAAGTAAATAAAATACATATATTAACAAAGAAAACTAGAGCTTTTTCAATGTTAGGCCAACTATTAAAATGTCCTTACCTTCACGTCCACGTTGGCTTAATTCTCTGTTTTCAGACATTTCTGGGTGTCGCAAGTCTAAAACTCAGAAGGTCTTTGGTGGAGCTTCAGTCCTTCAAAAGTGCAGCTTCTGTCAAGCAGTTTCAGGGTTGCCAGGTGCCAGAAACATTTATAGCCCAAAAACTGACTCAAAACACGCCCACTAAGTAATAAACGCAAACCTTTCATTATTTATTTATTTAATTTATTTTTGTATATGGCATTTTATCTAAATCCCACATGAAATGATTCTATGTATATGATTCTATATCTACCTATACATTTTCAATACAAGTAAAACCAATTGTCTTTAAAGAGGTCATAACCTTTGTGAGTGACACCAGATGCAAGAATCACATCACGTCAAAAGCAAATAGAGCCTGTTATAATCACTGACGCTGTCTACACTGGATACAGTATCCTGGTGCATGTTCAGTTTCTGATGTTCTCCACGTGCTTGAGTCAGCTGAAAAATGGAAGAGGGAAAGAATGTTCACTTTGATGTGTCCAGTTTAATCAGCTCATTTGTGTCTCTGTTGAGACTTTAGAAGGATCCCAGCATCAGGAACAAGTGGATGGTTTATTTTAGTTCTATGTTTGTTCGGAGCATTTTGTTTTGTAAAGAGGCACAGGAACCTCAAGGAACATATTAAAATAATAATAATAACAAAATCTATGTCATGATCCCTTTAATTTGTAAATGCTGAAAGTGTAAATCTAGTGTGGTCTGTGATGTAAATCTGCACACTGTCTTCTGGTGGTTAGACTGTAGAACTGCAGCTTCAGATATTACTTCAACTTTAAAATGTTTATTTAAAGGTGCACTAAGCGATTTTTGAACAAACGCTTCTGACCACAGTGCCGGACCGAGTCCCAAAACACACTCGCAGCCAATCAGCAGTAAGGGGCGTGTCTTGTAAGCTCAGTGAGTGCATGGGACGAATGTTAGCAGATCGAGTAGAGATAGCGAGAGATGGCAGATAAAAAAAAAAAAGAGGAAAATTTCGGAGGAACAAAACATTAAAAAGAAGGGTTACGATCAGGCAAAGCCCGTGTAAATATTAGAGCAACTTTCCAGCGGTGGAGAAACTCCACAAAGCCGAGGTTGCTTTGTTTCTTCTTGATCGGTGAGTTACGTTGATTTAGCTTTTTTCACACAACTTTTCTGTGTTGGCTTTTGCTTGAATCTGCTGTGGCCGGCAGTCGCTGCCAGGGTTGTGTACGTACGTGTCGGGCGCTATTAAAAGGCTTAGTGCACCTGTAATTGTATAACACATTTAAAAACACCTTTGTTGCTCAAAATGCTTCACATTTAATGCAAAAGAAAAATTTATAAAAAGTATAAATAAAATATAAGAGTAAATAAACATTTTTTAAAAAACTTAAATGTGCCTACACACAAATACCAAAAACTATTTATCATGCCAGAGACACACAGAGACACTGCTCAATAATTTTTCCTTCAAAAGCCAAGTTAAAAAAGGTGCGTTTTCAACTGAGACCTAAAAAACTTCTATAGATGGGGCCTGCCGAATATAGAGTGAAAGACTGTTCAACAATTTAGGAGCAACTACTGTGAAAGCTCTATTACAGTAGAAAAGATCTCAGACTGCAATTACACAAACGAATACACTTTATTTCAACTTTATTTCAATAGACCACTTTAGGCATTCTGCTAACTATAAGTAACTTTGCAACTACATGTCAACTAACTCTAATTAGAGTATTAGTATAGTATTAGGTAGGTGTTTGTAGAATAAGTTGACATATACTTGCAAAGTTACTTATAGTCAGTTGAATGTCTGTTGAAAATCCATCAAAATAAGGTGTTAGTAGATATTAAGCAGACAGTCTAGTAATACACTATTAACGTTTCTTATAGTATGCCTAAATGGACTATCAAAATAAAGTGTAACCAGTAAAACTATAGTCCTTGTTTTATTCAGTTATAAAGTTACTAAGTCTTAATGTTGAGTTCTGATTCAACGTCATACATCTGTCAAGTTTATGTGGGTCAGAAATGACTGTATACCACCTAGCCTTATTTAAGTATTTGACTAAATATTATATTTAAATATTTTAGAACAGATATTTAGATAACTTCCAACATTTTGGGTACTATAACACTATGCTCAAACATGGTCTGAATATGCAGAAACATTGTACATTGTTAGCTGTTTAATTGAATTTATTGATATAAATTATGATATGTCTGTGCATTAAACCCTGACGAATGTTTTTCTTCTAATTACTGTCACTTAATGCTATAAAATTACTAATGTCATTTTCAAAACTTTGCAAAGTCACAGTTTATTTTTTTATTTATTTTTTTGGTCAAACCAAGGATGTGTCTATCTCTGACAAATAAGACTTTTCTGGAAGATTTATTTAATCAATTTATTCATTTATTTTTAAGGACTATTATTTTGTTAGTTTTATTAGTGTTTTGTCTCTTTCTCTTCATCAGTGGAATAAAGTAACATTTCTTCCTCATCTTTAAAAATTAATTGAAAAGTTCATTCCATACATTGCTCTTCTTGCTGGAGGATATTTTTCTAAAATAAAAAAAATAAAAAAAAGAAGAAGAATGTGGAAGAAATTGTTACGGTTGGTTAATCGGTTAACATCTACATTCTTACAGAAATATTTGCGTAGTAAACGCTTCTGAATGTGGTTTTCAATTTCCTCATTACACAATTATGTAAATAAGCTGCTCTCCCGAAAACTGAATGACTGAACGGAAGGATTTGAATGATTCAAATATTTTCTGATCTTGTCTGACAACATTAGACGCAGGTAAAAGTTCAAGCCAGGGCCGGACTGGGACACAATTTCAGGCCAGGACAGCTCACACTCATCCAAGCTATCCTATACACCCAACTTCAGGAACCACAAACAGCCCTATTATTTATATGGCCATCACATAAAAAAGGTCTAAATCCTTAATCTGGGGCTGTGCAAAATATTTCAAGGTTCTCTCTTGAACTGCACCTTCACTTTCCTTTTTCCTTTTCTTCATTTCCCCAATATTTCTGTCTCTTCTCTCTCTCTCTCTCTCTCTGTGTGTGTATGTGTATACACTTGTTTTTTTTTTTTTTTTACCCGCCCCTTCATTGTACCCGTCACTTCACCAGCAGGTCTACTGTTATGAACAGAACTGTGTTAACTTGTTGCAAAACAACCACTTCATTGTAATTTGTTTGCACAAAATATTATTGATCTTAAAATGTCTTAAATACCCTATATTTCATACTATATTAAAACAAATTTGTGTCTAAACCATAGACTGTATAAAAACATGGACGTAGTGTCCGTGACGTCACCCGTAGGGTTCCGAAGATAGTTTTTGAAGCTCAACTATGAGACTGACTCCCTTTTGCAGTCAGCCTCTAGCGGCCAGTTGACGAATTATAGTTTAAGTCACTTCCTTGTTGGCTTCATGAGAGAGAGCAGGAGGTTGCTGCTCGGTCTAAACAAAAATTTGTGTGTCTAAACGTCAAAATTAGTACAATATATTTATTGAAAAACCCACTGTTGCATTATAGGCTGCCCTAGTCTGCCCTAGTTCCCTCCCTACCTATACAATAAATCTGTGTGAATATCTTCCTGCTAAATTTATTAATGTAACTTTACAGTAGATAATGATGTCATCAAACAGTATTCTGTAGACTGATGATAATAATGTGGTGCTACTGAAAGCCTAACAGGTGCTAGCAGTTTAATACACAACTAGTAAACAAAGACATAACTACAGTAGCGTATTTACAGATGAAACTGACCTGCACTTAAACAGGTCAGTAAATTTAATTTCACTGCTTCTTCTGGCCACTTCCTCTCCTTCCTCGTGACCCGCGCATCATTTGACGGCAGCGCGGAACAGACGAGCCAATTCGTATAGCGCAGCGCTGCCACCCAAGACCACTAGCGTAGCCTAGCATAAAATGCATTTGTTATCAAAATAGGCCAACACAACTACACCTGCTTGAATACTCCACCGTTTAATCAGAGCATAAGCCTGTATGTCATCATCATGGCCATAGCCAGGGTTTGAAAATTAGTGAGGTCTGGGGGTTGTTAAGAATTGTGCAATAATAATGGCTACAAATGCAACACATTCTAAACACTATACGTACACTTTAAAAGAGACAGTCATGTAGATGTTTGTGAGCAATGTTTTATTTAAGATAATGTTTTACAATTTACAGACATGTTACAAACTATTCACATGCTATTTGGTATAGTGTGTGTGTGTGTGTGTGTGTGTGTTGACTTTGTATCTTCATTCCTTGGCTCACTGAAACGACAAAATAAAAAGACAGATTCAGACAGTGCAAAAGCAATAGAGAAATGAATGTTGATGATGACTACTCTTTAAAACGTGCATTACCTTTTCACTGAAGGTGAATCCTCCCGTGTATCCTCCTGTGGCCAGAGGCATCCCACTGTTTAAAGACTCTCTCCCTGTCCAGTTTAACTTTTTGATGCACATGCATCAGTGCCAGTCCTGTAAGCCTGTCAGTAGACATGGTAGATCTGAGCCACGTGTTGAGCCATCGCATCGCAGAGAATGACCTTTCACATGCACATGTTGTCACTGGAACTGTTAGGAATATTTTAAGGGTACACTGGATGTTGGGGAAGAAGGCCATCTGCGTTGTCCGAAACTTGTGTCTCCAGCATTCTATTTCCTGCCCTACTGTGTCTGGGTAAGGTAAGTCATCATGGTAACATTTTACCATCTTTTGCTCTCTTTTTTCTGTGAGTTTCTTCAAAGATTTTGGTACCAGGTAAGCTGCTAGTATTGTAGGCTCATCACTGTCAGAGAACCACTCATCCAGCTCACTGGTTATGTGATCTATGAAGGGATAGAAGAGATTCACTCGATAATGGTCTTCCACTGATTCTGTTGATATGTTTGATCTGTAACTCTGTTACACCAATATCCTACGCTTGGCTGGGACTACATCAGTTGAGTTGGCCAGTTCTGTGGCTTTTTGAAAACATTGACTGAATCCTTGCTCATTTCTTTGGTTGACTATGACTTGCCGTACATTTCTTGCCTCCTCATATGCCGTGATGATGTCCAAGTTGGTAGCCTGCTGCTGTTTGGTTAGAGGATACATATAACCCAGCACTTTGTTGGCCATTACAACTGTAATGATAGTCTCAAATGTTCCAATACTATGCCGGAGAGTACTGGCCTTTCCAGAACTGGTAGTTACTTCTGCCTCCATGGTCTCCAAAACAGAATGTATAGCAGTGAAATTCTCCACAAAAGCACTCAGTGTGTTTGCTCTGCTACCCCATCTAGTGTCTGAGATCAGCGGAATCCCTGTTGTTCTTTGTTGTCCTTCTTTTCTACTTTCTGCCTGCAGGGCGTCTTTCCTGGCCCCAGAGGCTGAGAAGAACACCGCAATCTTTTCTATGATGGACATTCTGTTTCTCACTTAAGGAAGATCAGAACAACCATGCACCACAACCAAAGTAAGTGCATGACTCCTACAGTGAGTGTATACTGCTCTAGGGTACAGTTCCTTGATTCTCCTTTGCACCCCACTCACTTTGCCACTCATAGTAGAGGCCTCATCATAGCCCTGACCTCTCAGGAAGGTTGTCTGAAGACCCCACTTTGTTAGATGATTGAGAATGGCTGAAGTTTTTGTTGCTGCATCTTGTTTGCGCAAGGGACAGAAACCAAGACAATCCTCTCTTATCTCTAGATTTTCTTCCTCCTCATTGACGTAACGGATACATATGGACCTCTGTTCTGTCCCACTTACTGTATATCCGTGGTCTCATCAGCTAACACAGTAAAGTACCTAGCCACCTGTGTCCTATTGATTAGGGTCTCTATGATTTCCTCTGCACAACATTCAATGAGCTCATTCTGAATTGTGGGGGAAAGGTATATTGCATTTTTGTGTGCAGTCTGCATGTGTTGCTTTAAGGCCATATCAAATCGTGCTTTTTAATTAACAAAGTGGTTAAAGTTTCCATTCTCACTGTCCCCCTCCAAACTCCCCCGGAATGCAATATTTCGCTGGCCAAGGCACACAATTATGTCAATAATAGACAGAAGACTGTTACGGTTGGCAATGACCTTTTCATCATATTTCTTGCTAATAACTGAACTAATGTCCTTTCTTTTTCATTGGACAACAGACAGGACGTTTTCTGCCATTTCAGTGGCTGTTCGATGTCCTTCTGTTAAACTGTGTCTTGGGATGATACCTCTCTTTTCACCCACAGCGTACTTCCAGTCAGTGAAGCCTTTTGTAAGAAAACTAAAGTTTGAACCCTTTAACCTATTAAAGTTGAGGCAATGAGCACAATGTGCTGAATCCTCAGATGGTAAGTAGCAAAGCCATTTGTATTTTTTTTTCTCTCACTGGACATTGTATTTTAATTATTTTCCACCAAATGCTCGATAAGGAACGCTATGCTGCTCTGTTGTTGTCCTCCAAGTTCCTCTGATTTCTATCCTCCTCTTCTCTGTTGCTCTTCTCTGTCTCCTTTTGATCTCCCTCATCCTCCCTGTTGTCCTCCTCTTTGTTCTCATATTTGTCTTCCTGATCTTTAGATGTATTTCTTAAAAAGAAAATTAAATTTTATGTATTTTGTATCAGCCAATTATAGTATATATATATATATATATATATATATATATATATATATAATTAGTGCTGT
>NW_015666534.1:32967-35072 GCF_001515625.1 Sinocyclocheilus rhinocerous
ATGGGGTGCTGTGTGTACATTAATGAGGAAAAAAAATTAACTTAAATGATTTTAGCAAATGGCTGCAATATAACAAAGAGTGAAAAATTTAAGGGGGTCTGAATACTTTCCGTACCCACTGTATATATACTGTATATATATATATATATATATATATACCATTTTAATTTTATTTTTAATTGTTATTTTAATTATTGTGCCATGTTTATTATGATTAGTCTACAATCTTATCTATAGAATAATGTAGCCTATGTTACGCGCACGTAATGAGTAAAATGTTTTTATTTCATTTGTTGTTTTAAATAATTTATTAGAATACAGCCTGTATATAATTGATAAAAATGTTTAGGGGTGCTTTGGTCTTTCTTGGGGGTGCTGAAGCACCTGCCAGCCCCTCCATAGCGCCACCCATGGGTAGGTATACACGTTAATAAAGCCTCAAACCACAATAATATCATGCTGGAAGCACAATCTGCGTCCAAATGTCCATAGCATGGGATGGTTGAGATTTACTATTGTACAATTCATCACAGACGTTTCATTAAAACATATTAACCACAGTTTACAATCATTAATCGGGTTTGATGAAACGAGGAATAATTATGTCATGTCATTCCGACATATTCCGGCATATTTCATGATTTAAATGGGAGCGCTCGAGCCATGCTGCTTATGTATGCACAAAACTTCATAGGCAGACCAGCTTTTTATTAACGAAATGCAAGAATGGCATACAAACAATATATTACATTAAAGTGCAATAAAATAGTACAAGGTTATAAATCCCATAAAACATTAACCACGAGTTAAGACTATACAAATTAAACAATAAAAATGTTAGCATTGCTTTCATTACTTTACTTTCCGTTACAATCATCACGTATTAAATCAAATTGGGGTTGTTCAAATAAATTTATATTTTTCAGCCCAGAGTCAATTATTAAAAAAAACTAACAAACTGGTTTTACCATCTTAAATGTGTCATATCCTCCGGGTTTGAGTGAGTGATCTCATTTGTAGAGAACACACCTCTTCCTGTGCTTACGGCAGACAGTGCTGTTGACCAGCCCTCAGAAGAAGCTGAAGCACTGTCTTCCACTCAGGTGCCAGATGAGGGGAGCATCACAGAGATCTCTGTGGACATTGAGAGTCTGCCTCCTCTATCTCCTATCGGCCCAAGTCAGGGTGCAGTGTTGACCACGTCAAGGTACGTTGAGACCATCACTGACCAGCTGTTAGAAGAAGTTGAAGCACTGTCTTCCACTCAGGTGCCAGATGAGGGCGGCGTCACAGAGATCTCTGTGGACCTTCAGAGTCTGCCTGGTTCCTCAGGACATCAGAAACGGCCCATTTTGCACAAACGTAAGCTGGCCCAGTCCCTAGAGGACCTGGAACCTGAACTATCTGACAAACTGAGGCCCTACACAAGACTGAGGGTCAGTAAGCAGGAGAAACTGACAGGACTCCAAGCTGCGTACTTCGATCTTCAAATGGACTGGCTGAAAATCACTGGTATGTTTACATTTTCCTTTCCATTGTGCGTTGAGCCTTCATAGGTATATATCCTGTATGTATATTTATATAATTTTGGCTTGACATGAGAGCTAACTTGTTTGTTTGTTTTATTATTATTATTCAGATACCAAGGGCCTCTCAGACATGGCAGATGTAATAAAAGACAGATGAGAGAGATGGTTTATGGAGTCCTGGATGGAGCCCTCGGGGAACCAAGGAACTGCGAGCCTACCTGGGAGAGAGAATCAAAACAACTTTAAAGAGAAGAAGAAAAAGCGAGCTGGTTGTGCAGCAGGAGAAGGACAAATTAAATAAATCTTTACAATGCTAGTTGTCTAAAATTTTGACTTTTTTATTGCCATGGACAGCTGTTAAAATCAAAAAATGTTCCTTTGTTTGTTAATCACTTTATTATTTTATTTATTCATTTTTTTATTTTAATTTCATTCATTTATTTATTATTGTTTTCTTTGCATGTAAGATTTACTTATATAATGCTTACAACATTTAAATTTAAGTTTCTTTTTTTATTATGTTGTATTATTCTTATTCTGTTTTATCAACATTATTACTATTATTATTGTGAAAAT
>NW_015666534.1:35436-37338 GCF_001515625.1 Sinocyclocheilus rhinocerous
TATTATTATTGTGAAAATGCATATATTTTGACTCAACTTGCCAAATAGGGAACGCAAACTTAAAATATTATGCCATTTTTTGCTTTGCTAAGTACTTCATAACTCTTTTACTTATGTTTTTTTTTCCTGTTTTAGCATGTAAGATTTGCTCATAACATGTATAACATGTTCATTTAAGTGTTTATATACAGTATATATACTTTAATTTGATTGCAAAGATACTATTTAAACTGAACTGATGATGACATCACTGAATTCAATGATGAACTGCCTTTAACTGAAAAATTAGTGTTTACTATTGTCCTTCTGCATTATTGACACACTATTTTCCTAATTAATGCTGTTCAGTTGCTTTGACACAATCTGTATTGTTAAAAGCGCTATATAAATAAAGGTGACTTGACTTGACTTGACAGTGATTTCAGACCATGATTGTTTTTCTTGTGAATGAATAAAGAAAATATCTGAGCAAAACTCTCCCTGCATGGATAGCAGTGATATGTTTTTTTCCACTGCATGGATCCTCGTGTAGCTTAAGATAGCTTTTAAAAGCAAAGCTTTTTCCGCACTGATCACATGTGAACGGTTTCTCTCCAGTGTAGATCTTCTCATGTCTTTTCAGACATGCTGACTGACTGAATCTCTTGTCACAGTGTGAACACATGTAAGGTTTTACTCCAGTGTGAATAATCTGGTGACGCTTTAAATGGCTTGATGAAGTAAAAGTCTTTTCACACTCAAAGCACATGTACTGTCTCACACCGGTATGTATTTTCTGATGTTCTTCTAAATGTTGTAGATGTGAAAAACTCTTTACACACAAATAACATGAATGTGGCTTCTCCTTTGTATGAACTCTCAGGTGTGTCTTCAGAGCCGATGCCACAAGAAATGTTTTTCCACATTGATCACATGTGAACGGCTTTCCTCCAGTGCGGATCCTCATGTGTTGCCTAAGTTTTTGTGTTTGGGTGAATAGATTCTCTCACTGAACACACATGAATGGCTTCTCTCCTGAATGAACTCTTATGTGAATCTCAAGACTTTGTTTTCCTGAGAAACTCTTCCCGCACTGATCACATGCCTACGGTTTCTCTCCGGTGTGGATCCTCACGTGTCTCTTAAGGTGTGATGATGATCAAATATAACTCTTCCCGCACTGATCACATGTGAATGGTCTCTCTCCAGTGTGAACTCTCGTGTGAATCTCAAGATGGTTTTAGTATGGAAAACTCTTTCCACACTGAGTGCAGGTGAAAGATTTCTTGGTTATTGTTTTTTTTTTTTAAATGTCCTTTTAGTCTTCGAGTTCGAGTTTTTCTCCAGGTTTCTCATGAACTTCACTCAGTTCTTCACTCTCCTCGTTTTCTTCCATCAGCTCTGAAATGAAAGAAAAAAGCTGAATTTAATTTTCAGTACATCAAAATAATTCAAATAGAGAAATATGAAGTGAAATGAAATAACAGTGATGAAATAGACAACTGCTATAAAACACTATGATCATTTTGATGCGTTTCTATAAATTAATTATACCTGAAACGTTCCATGAATGAGGTTATTACTATCTTTATTACTACTATCATTTTTACTATCTAATGTAATAATAACAATAAAATGTGCCATAAAAGTGCCATAATTTTGACACCAACATTTTAGATTGTGGATATATTTTTCTCAAATCTTTTTAATTATAAAGTCACACTAGACTTTTCATTCTGTTGAATTACAAATGTAAGAATCTGTTTTAAGATGTGCTGATCCTATGTCCTAATGTAACATCACATAAAAAAACTAAAGTGAAGTGCATAGTAGGGGTTGAACGACTTCTGATTTTCTGAAGTCGATTTTTATGTGATGAAGTCAAGTCGAAGTCGACTAGTCGCTGATGACGTCATTAATGAA
>NW_015666535.1:0-1091 GCF_001515625.1 Sinocyclocheilus rhinocerous
CACCGAACGACCAGAAGGGGCCGACGCATCTATGAACCGTGACATGCAACCCTGTAAATAATCAAATAATAAAGCACACTTTCTGTAAACTGGGTACTTTTTTTTGCAACAAATTTAATTGTTAGATAATTGTGTTGTTGATCAAACACATTTAAAAGTTCTTCCTACAGAAACATGGGATATGTGCCTATAATGTTTTGAAAATCATAATTTGAAGATCAATGTACCTCATTCATGGATAGTTTCAGGGACATATACAGTATATATATATAATGTACTAGATGTATTTATAAAACTGCATCAAAATTACAACAATTTTGTATAGCAGTTGTCAACTTTCTGCTGTTACATCAGGGTTTCATTTTATGTCTTTTAACTTTTTTATGAGTTACTGACAAATGTACCATTTATACTTTTATTTCAGAGTTGACTGAAGAAAGTGAGGAGAATGAAGAATTGAGTGAAGTTGAGGGAAAAAATCACTTCAAAACTGGAAAAAATCCTTTGAGTTGCTCTCAAACTCAGAAAGTTTTAAAGAAAAGAAGAGCCAAGAAATCTTTCTCCTGCACTCAGTGTGGAAAGAGATGGACATGCAAACATCATCTTAAACTTCACATGAGAGTTCATACTGGAGAGAAACCATACAAGTGTTCACACTGTGATAAGAGATTCAATCAGTCAGGAGCCCTGAAAACACATGAGAGGATTCACACTGGAGAGAAACTGTTCAAGTGTTCACACTGCAGCAAGAGATTCATTCAGTCAACAACTCTGAAAACACATGAGAGGATCCACACTGGAGAGAAACCGTTCACTTGTGATCAATGCGGGAAGAGTTTCTCACGATCATCAAACCTTAAGGATCACATGAACATCCACACTGGAGAGAAGCGGCACGCATGTGATCAATGCGGGAAAACATTTTTGAGAGCTTCAGAACTGAAGCAGCATCTGAATGTTCATACAAAGGAGAAGCCACATTCATGTAATTTGTGTGGAAAGAGTTTTTCACGTCTACACCATTTGAAAGAACATCAGAAATTACATACTGGTGTGAGAGAGTACATGTGCTTTGAGTGTGAGAAGACTTT
>NW_015666535.1:6207-9091 GCF_001515625.1 Sinocyclocheilus rhinocerous
CAACTTTACAGGAGGGCCAAAACAAAAATGTACCATAGTTTGATCTGATTTTGTGTACTGATTTTAATCATTTATACTAAAAATGTGTACACACAATGGATGACAGTATACTTACTGAACACTATTTTAACATTTATTCTGATTTTTTTTTTTTTTTTTAAGTCATATGCGCCTTTTTGGCATCAATGTTTTATTCAATTTTGTGTATAAAAACATGGGCACATCTGCTGAAAATATGAACAAAACATCGCATTAATGAGTTTAAAAGAAATAACAATCTATTGTGATAAAATTAAAAATATCACATAAAAAGCCCTTACATCAACTTAGTTATGGCCAGATATCGCTTGAAACGTAGTGTCCCCAACTAAGCAAGCCAGAGGCGACAGCGGCAAGGAACCAAAACTCCATCGGTGACAGAATGGAGAAAAAACCTTGGGAGAAACCAGGCTCAGTCGGGGACCAGTTCTCTTCTGACCAGACCAAACCAGCAGTTCAATTCCAGGCTGCAGCAAAGTCACATTGTGCAGAGGACTCATCTGGTTCCTGTGGTCTTGTCCTGGTGGCCGTCTAGGAGACGAGGTCTTCACTGGGGATCTGTATCTGGGGCTCATCTAGATGTCCTGATCTCCGCTGACATTCAGGGCTGTAGAGGGCCTCTCTAGGTGCTGATCCACCATCTGGTCTGAATACGTACTGGATCCGGGTGACTGCAGTGACCATCTGATCTGGATACAGACTGGATCTGGTGGCTACGGGGACCTCTTGTTTTTCCCCTTCATGTTTGGTGTCATTTTAAAGGTCTGTGTGCGTTTGGTAAATTGGTTTCAATTTCACAGCAGTCACTTATATTATGAGAAATATTGAAAACTTTTGTAGAATTGTGTTCTGCTGAGGAGGGGGTGTATCCCCCTTTAGGCCTGTGGGAATTTTTATCTATCTCCAGCCAGATGCGACCCTGGAGCACGGGAACCTAGCAACCAAAAGGTCTTTTATGTTGTTACAACTGATTTAAAGATTTCTTTGTCTTTTTTCTGGTAGTATTTAAGGGAAAGTTGCAAATCAGTCTTTGGGATTCTGTAGTCAGAAAAAACCCCATGCAGTGTGTGAGAGTCTCTGGAGCTCAGCAGCAGAACTCTCGCTGCTGTGTGTCTCTCTGCTGTCAGGTACGGTTCAAAAATGTAATTGTGTCAAACACATTGTGTCCATAGAGCACACTGTATAGTTGTTTGTGCAACTACATGTGCACATAGGCTAGTTGAGTTTATTCTTTAAAAACACATGATTACTTTGCTGTAAGTGTTCTTTGAAATACTTAGGTAAAAGGTTGTTGATGCTATGCATTTTAGACCGTGTGTCTTGTGTTAAATTAGGATAACTGTTACATGTGTGACTATGTAAAATTTGTTTGTCTCCTGCGTGGAACACGTGGCTATTTTCCATATAGCTACAGTAAACCATGTTGCCACGCGGATATGTGACAGACTGGGAAAATAAAAGTACTGAGTAATAATGGGAACCCCAAAATATTTTTTTCCCCCTCTTTTTCCTCAGATTATTCTTTAAGAGACTCTTTAAAAATGTGTTCTAATGTTACATGAGTTTAAGTGTCTTCTGTAAAATGCCTGTAGGTGGCGCATTACGTTTTACGTTCTGGCCAAAGGGCAAAGCCATTAAAGAAAGTGCCAGAACGCTGCAGATTCTAATCTGTGTCTATCTCATCATTTCCTACAGGTATGTGAAATGGGTTTTATAGACCAATATCTATCAATATTGAAACTTAAGAGGTTCATAAAGGTTCAGAGATTATGTTTGTACGGTAAAAGTCATTGTCGAGTTTTAAAAAGATTTGTTTATTTGCGATTCAGTCGATGCAGTTTCTAGTTGAGTAAACAGAGTTTAAAATTCATGATACTGTTAAAAATGTGAAGTGCAAGTAAGAGATATGAAACAATCTTGCTATATTCCTTGTGTAATCTTGATAGATTTTCCAGATGGAGCTGGACAATGTGCAATATTGAGTGGAGTCACTTCATTTCGATTATGTGGAAAAGTTGAAACATAAAATGGTGGTTTTCTCTAAAATGTACACTCGTAAGGGTTAAAAACATCATGTATACCTGCATCAATTAAGACTGTTGATTGTCACTAATTGTTTATTCCATCAAATTGATTGTGTTGTAGCACTGTAGTGATTCTGATTTCTCTTTGTATAGAATTTCACTATATCTAAAATAGAAAAAAGTGAAACATTAAAGACAAATGAAAGTGAGTGAACACATAAAGTGATGGTAAGAGACAAGACACGTGTTTAGTTGTATCCAGATGTTTATTGTTGCTTAAAATGTACAACCAAAGAGAAATGTTCAAATGTATTACATTTACAGACTTAAGGGACATAAATTTAAATGCTGTGAATTTAATTGTCCAGAAAGCATGACCGCTAAGGAACATTGTTAAAAGTTATGATTTCAAAAGTGTTATACTTGCCTGTTATTTGCAAGAAGAGAAAAAAAAATAAGAAAAAGAAGAAAAAGCCATTAAAGAAAGTGCCAGAACGCTGCAGATTCTAATCTGTGTCTATCTCATCATTTCCTACAGGCATGTGAAATGGGTTTTATAGACCAATATCTATCAATATTGAAACTTAAGAGGTTCATAAAGGTTCAGAGATTATGTTTGTACGGTAAAAGTCATTGTCGAGTTTTAAAAAGATTAGTTTATTTGCGATTCAGTCAATGCAGTTCAATGGAGTAAACAGCGTTTACAATTCATGATACTGTTAAAAAGGTGAAGTGCAAGTAAGAGATATGAAACAATCTTGCTATATTCCTTGTGTAATCTTGATAGATTTTCCAGATGGAGCTGGACAATGTGCAATATT
>NW_015666535.1:9185-10934 GCF_001515625.1 Sinocyclocheilus rhinocerous
TGTAATTGCAGTGGGAGGAGCTTCACTGATGATGATATAATTGCAGTGGGAGGAGCTTCACTGATGATGATGTAATTGCAGTGGGAGGAGCTTCACTGATGATGTAATTGCTGTGGGAGGAGCTTCACTGATGATGATGAAATTGCAGTGGGAGGAGCGTCACTGATGATGTAATTGCTGTGGGAGGAGCTTCACTGATAATGATGTAATCAATGTTTTATTCAATTTTGTGTATAAAAACATGGGCACATCTGCTGACAATATGAACAAAACATTGCATTAATGAGTTTAAAAGAAATAACAATCCATTGTGATAAAATTAAAAATATCACATAAAAAGCCCTTACATCAACTTAGTTAATTGAATGTGATTAATTTTACTGAAATAGTCATCTCAGCCACTTAACAATTTGGCTGAATGGGCGATTGAAAAGTCTTTACAGATGCCTTCCCTTGTGAAAAATAAATATACAAAAATGTATTTGAAATACATTTTATACTAAAAATACATTTACATATTGTTTACATATCACTAAACTGGTATACTTAAAGTCTGCTAAAGTGGAACAACTAATTTTGTACTTAATGCACTTTAATTGTAAGAAAGTAGTGCTGAAATCCAACTAAAAATGAACTGTATGGAATGCCAAGACTGCCGAAATTAGAAATAAATAAATAGAAATATAAAAAAACAAATATAAATAAATAAATATAAAAAGAAAAGTAAAAATAAAGAAATAAATATTTATAATTTTATTTCCTTATTTATATATATATTCATCCACATGACCTATTGAGCGTTTAAAACCTTGATTAAGAGCTCGAGCTCCTGCCTAAAGCCCCGTCCTCATCTGAACATCTGAACTCCTGAGGAGATGTACATATATTTGTGCATGCGTGTAAGAGAGGGAAAGGCAAAAGAGAGGCGAGGGAGAGCACAGAAGGGAGGAGGGAGTAAAACAGGGAAATGAGGGGGGAATGAAACAAAAAGGCAGACTTGGTATTTGTAATTTATTGTATAACTTATCGCTATAATACCGATCTTGCTCAGTTTTTACTGAGGTCTGCCACTGTGAAGCAATTAATATAGATATTTGATCAATTATACGCAATTCCTATAAGACTCAAACACGCATTTAGAGCAATTATATGAACAGTTTGGTTAGCATGGTCTTGTGGCAGACTTTGTGTCAGTGCAACAATTTAATAAACAAGAAGATTTTTTTTTTCTCCGTGTATTCATGGATGTCTTTGGGCTAAGCCCCAGATATCTACTCGCCCTAGAACCGCCCCTGATCACCAGTGTCATGAAGAAATTCTTAATCTTTTATTAAATGTGAGACAGAGAGTGAAAAGAAAGAAAATAAAAACAGTCACAGAAGCTACTGATAAAGGCTGTCCAAATGTCGACTTTGCCCTTCAACAGTATCTTTCAGATTAGTTTGAACCGGTCACAGCCATCCCCCTGTTAGAGGAATGTAAAACAGAGAATATACAATAAATAGAAAATAACTAAAAATATAGCAATTTCCATCACACTCTCCCCCCTTTTGATCAATCTTTGATCACATCAGTATGTGCATTACCTATATTTTACTTAAAGGAACACTCCACTATTTTTGAAAATAGGCTGCGTAATATCATTGTGCCTGCTGCACCCATGGTACGGCAGCAAAGTTCCTTGATCATTACGCCGGAATGAGAGTACAGTTCCTAGCCCTATCGGCCTAGAAAATCCTAACTTTTCAT
>NW_015666535.1:11216-15571 GCF_001515625.1 Sinocyclocheilus rhinocerous
CTATTTTCAGGCGCTGCATAATATCATTGCGCCTGCTGCACCCATGGTACGGTCTAATCAGATTCAATGATCTATGCTAAGTTACAGCTAAAAGTGCTACCGCCAGACCCCAAGATCGGCTGAACGGATTTGAAAACGGTAAAACTCAACTGTTTAACTCTAGGGGAGTTGGAAAATTAGCCTATTTTCAAAAATAGTGGAGTGTTCCTTTAAAGTATGTTAATTGAGTAGGATTCATAACATGTGTAGCGTATGGACCAATCAGACACACCATTTTTTTCATTTGATTTAACAAATCAATTATTCATTAGATTAACAAACTTTCACAGACCCCTCACCCAATAAACATACTGGGTGCCAATTGTAGCGTCTGGACCAATCAGACACACCATTTTTCATTTGATTTAACAAATCAGTTATTCATTAGATTAACAAATCGTCACAGACCCCTCATCCAATAAACTGGGTGCCAGGATGTCTGCAACGACACCAGGCCTCCCCCTGGGACCCATGGCAACCACGACACCTCTGCTAGACCAGATCCATTTACGACCTAATGGCATGTTGAGAATTTCCCTCGCACTACATTTTCCATAGGAAATCCACAGTGCACAGTAAAAATTTACTCTTCTCTGATTAATTAATAGGAAAACCTTTCTTAATGAACACACATATCCTTCAGGTCATAGTGTATGTTGTCTTTGAGATTTTATACTGTTTTATGCAGGCTTATGATCGAAAAACACTCATTCATGTCATCTTACATATATGTAACCCTACCATGTTTAGTATCTATGAATTAGTCTTCTGATGATCTAAACGAGAGTGTATATTATATGTTGGTACATAGGCAATATATTAGTGTCCTGAGAATCTTTAGTAATTTCGATTCAAGTTCCATTTGCAAATTACCATGCACCGAAGTCTCTTAATCATGCAGATTTATGCTACAAGCTCTTTGTAGAATTGTACAGTAAGAAAGTTATTTCCCTTAACCAGGAAATTAACGTTCTTAGAATTGACAGACAGTTGACCCTGAGAGGTCAAGTAAATATCTACAGCGGATCTAAATATTTATAATTAATTATAACTAGTTATGATTAATTATTCATATTTCCATAAATGAGCTGATTCGCTACACATGCCATCACTCTCATAGAGCAAGAAAACTTTGAACTGTGTTTGTGAGACACAGACATCTCTAATACATGTAGCAAGCTCAGGGGAAGTTAAATCTTTCTACTCAAAATACATTTGATATGTTTCAGAATCATCATCCATTGAATTTTCATCATATTTAGACTGTAGGGCCCATGTGGTTGTTGGATATATATATCTGGAAAATCATCATTATCTTTCACTGTAACCGATTTATGTAATTTGAATAGTATTTTACTGTAATATGCATGTAAAATTTCTTTACTGTAAATCAATTTACTGAACTTGCCCACGAAAAACTGACCAATCGCAAGAGCGATTTCTTTTCTATTTTTTTTTTAACTCTGATGTGGAAGTGGCGGTTAACAGACAAAATGTATGAGTAACTCACCAAAAAGGTTAGAATATTATTTTTATTTGATGTAAAACAAACATGAAGTAAATTTTATTTGATGTAAAAGTCAAGTCACCTTTATTTAAATAGCGCTTTTAACAATACAGATTGTGTCAAAGCAACTGAACAGCATTAATTAGGAAAATAGTGTGTCAATAATGCAAAAATGACAATAGTAAACACAAATTTTTCAGTTAAAGGCAGTTCATCATTGAATTCAGTGATGTCATCATCCAGCTCAGTTCAGTTTAAATAGTATCTGTGCAATCAAGGCGACGATATCGCCGGAAATGAAGTGCCCCATACTTGTAACAAGGATTAGAATTTACAGTTTTAGCTATATGAAGTTTGCACAAGACTAAATAATGATCTGAGATATCATCGCTTGGCTGCATAATTTCAACACCATCAACATCAATTCCATGTGACAGTATTAAATCTAGAGTATGATTTCGACAATGAGTAGGTTAAAACAATGTTAACAGCAAAAAATTTTTTGCCGTTTTTCACGTCGGAAGGGTTTTTGGTGCCTTTTTTCTGACGTTCGGCCGTATCAACGTCATAACGGTGAAAACATTAACTGGTGAGTAATTTAATTTCACCTATATTAACCGAAATAAACTTTACTTAAACCAACAAACATGTTTCGCTGCCTCTTTGACACAAGTTAGCTCATCAGGTGGAGTCTTGGTAACTAACAGCAGCAAACTAACGTGAAATACTGAGGGAAAAGTGAGTTAGACAACATTTTAAACAGTATTTTCAAGTACACGTTTTGATTTATTTTCAAGTTTGTGGTCTGGATGTCGTCTGCAATGTCGGAGGTGTATGTTGGAGCCTTTCTATTGCCGTCATAACAGCGACAACATCAACTGGTAAACTAACGTCACCTAAATTACCTGAAGTAAACTTATTAAACACATATTAAGCATTTATTTAAACACATTAAACACTTATTAAGCATGATAACTTTTTGTATGTTCTGCTGCCTCTTTATTACAAGTTAGCTAACATTAGTTAGGTATACCCAGATAGCACATGTACGTCTGCAAGATGTCTGTTAAAGATCTCTTGATCTGGATAGCTTCTGCTGTGTATAAACATCCGACAGACATCTATAAGATGTCAGTTTTACATACATTCTAAATCATAAACATCGTAAAGACATCTAATAAACATCTATTTGACATCTGATAGGAAACGTCCTATAGACGTATTGCAGATGAGCAAACACTAAAAAATATGTCTTGCAGATGTAAATGCATAGGTCAAATAGACGTCTCTGTGATGTATGTGTGCTAACGTGAAATACTGAGGAAAAATGAGTTAAAACTGACCATTGCTAAGTTTTTCTTCCTTTTGGTTTTTGAGTTTGTGGTCTAGATTATGTCGTCTGCAACGTTGGAGGTGTATTTTGGAGTCTTTTCTTGTGATCGTCGTCGTACGGGTAATAACATAACAGGTAAGCAAGTTAACATCAACTAATCAGCAGAAGTGAGCTAGTTGAGAAGGCAAACATAATATAACGTATGTTATGACCCACTAGTTTAAGGTTGCAACATGACAATAAACAGAAGTCTAGGGGTATTAAAGAAAATAATTAAATTAATATAATAACAACAAAACTTTATCTACACAATATAAGAAATGTCAAAAGAAACAAACAAGAAAAGAGTCAGAAAGAGCCACTCCTGAGAGAACTATCCCACAGGGAGTGCCTACCCGAAATAACATATTACACTCTTAAATACTCAGACTAATGATCAATTAACAGGGTGACAACCAATCAAAATCTTCCATGCTATGCTCCAATGGGATCAGGAGACTCAGGGTCGTCACACCTCCCACTCCAAAAGGAGGTTCCCTACAGAACCGACAAAAGGTGTGACTGCACCTCTAAAGACCCCTCTGTCAAGCTCCTGAAGTTTGCAGACGACACCACAGTAATCGGTCTCATTCAGGACGGAGACGAGTCTGCTTACAGACAAGAGGTTGAGCAGCTGGCTGTCTGGTGCAGCCACAACAACCTGGAGCTCAACACGCTCAAAAGAGTAGAGATGATCGTGGACTTCAGGAGGAACCCCCCTGCACTCCCCCCACTCACCATCATGGACAGCACTGTGGCTGCAGTGGAGTCATTCAGGTTCCTGGGAACCACCATCTCTCAGGACCTGAAGTGGGACACTCACATTGACTCCATTGTGAAAAAGGCCCAGCAGAGGTTGTACTTCCTTCGTCAGCTGAAAAAGTTCAACCTGCCATAGGTGCAGATGACACAGTTTTACTCAGCTATTATTGAGTCGGTTCTGTGCTCTTCTATAACTGTCTGGTTTGGGTCAGCCAACAAATCAGATATAAGAAGACTGCAACAGACTGTTAGGACAGCAGAAAGGATAATTGATGTGCACCTGCCCGACCTTCAGGACTTGTACAACTCCAGAGTAAAGAAACGGGCAGGAAACATCATCAAAGACCCCTCTCACCCCGGACACAACCTGTTTGCACTGCTCCCCTCAGGCAGACGCTACAGATCTCTGTGCACTAGAACATCTAGGCATAAAAACAGTTTTTTCCCCCATGCCATCTCCAGCTTAAACAGCTAACATATGAATAACATATTAATTATTGCAAGTATTATGTAAATACATATGCATATCTCTCTATTTATACAGTTCTATATAGAGTAAATAGAGTAAATATCTGTACATAAATCTACTGTTCCAGATTCATACACATTATTTATTGTTAAGTTTTTACTATTTAAATGTTTTTTTTCTGTTCTCATGTCAGATATGTATGTATG